>NC_083881.1:40221688-40521688 GCF_032452875.1 Bos javanicus
CATACTCTGCATTCCTATAAAAACTAAAGTTCCATTTCCGTAACCTGAACATGCTTCACTTTCCTCCTCCTGACCTTGACTGGAGACGGTGCTACAGAGTCCAGCCTACAACTCAGATGTACAGAAAATGGAACTGTAGTTTCCTTTGATCCATTTCTGTTTGGTTTCCTCTTTCTACTGGAATTGAGGAAAGTGAGTAGAAGTCAAGCGGAAGGGCTGCATACTTTTCAGGGCCTTGTGCAAAATCAAAATGGGATCCCCTTGTTCAAAAAATAAGGATTTCAGTATGATGACATCAGTGTATTAAGCTAAATGATGACCCCTTCTAAGTGTGGAGCTCTGTGTGACACACACGGTCACACTTCCATGAAGCTGGTGCTTCTGTCAAGTTGGATTCATTTCATCTCTGTGCCTGCCTGCTAAGTCACTTCAGTTGTGCCCGACTCTGTGACCCCAAGGACTGTAGCCTACTAAGCCCTTCTGTCCATGGGGATTCTCCAGGCAAGAATACTGGAGTGGGTTACCACGACCTCCTCCAGGGGATCTTCCCGACCCAGGGATCCAACCCGTGTCTTTTATGTCTCCTGCATTGGCAGACGGGTTATTTACCACTAGTGCCACCTGGGAAGCCCATTATCTCTGTGCTGCTGCTAAGTCACTTCAGTCATGTCTGACTCTGTGCGACCCCATAGACGGCAGCCCACCAGGCTCCCCCATCCCTGGGATTCTCCAGGCAAGAACACTGGAGTGGGTTGCCATTTCCTTCTCCAATGCATGAAAGTGAAATCGCTCAGTCATGTCCAACTCTTAGCGATCCCATGGACTGCAACCTACCAGGCTCCTCTGTCCATGGGATTTTCCAGGCAAGAGTACTGGAGTGGGGTGCCATTTTATGTCTAAATTTGGAGTGGGGAGGTATCTAATACTTGGTGTCCACTGTCTATGCCACTGTCTGCTTCAAAAGTCCATCTTTCTGGCCTTCATCACTGGTCCAAGCAAACTGCTTCATTCTCAAACTGAATCCTAAAAAAAAAATTGAATAGTAACTTTTAATATAATTACCTAGCTGTGCATTGGGTATATTAAAAAGACTACAACATATTGTAAATCCAAGGAAGTCTAAGTTGTTTGCCTCACTCACATCCCTTCTACCCTCTGTCACTGCTATTCCGGCTCACCAAAGAAGAAATTTCGCTCTCTCAGACTTAAACACATCCTTGGAACCAAACCCTTAACCCTTTCCAAGGGTATCAGCCCCACTCAGGACCTGGCTTGGGGTGGAGGAGGGACACAGGATCACACAACAGCTGAGCATTCCTTTTCTCTCCACATCTCCTCACTCCTTGTCATTTTTGCCCGTCTACCATATTTATATCTCACTCAGCTTTTTCTAGGCCCCAGTCTTTATTTCCCTCCAAGATTTAAGCTATCAACTAGAAAAGCCAGCAAAGGATTGCCTTCTCTCTTTACGTTCTGCTTTTGGCATCCACTGAACTAAAGATGAGCTAACAGTAAAGTTGTTCCAATAGCAGAGAAGTCAGGGTAGGAGGGGAAGCTGAAAGTGAAATACCGGAAAGAGAGAAATTGGGTAGAATATTTTAACAACATTATCCAACTGCACATCTTCTATCCCCAGGGTTGTCAAGAATATGTGTGCCTGTGAACCACACTCTCCAGGGGAGAGTGAACTTACCAACTGCTAAGGATACCTATCCCAGTTTTAGAAACAACTTCTACTTCCTGAAAGTGTTTATAAAAATTAAAGTATACAATCATACACACACAGAGGCAGGAAGATATCAGAGCTCTTAACCACTATTCCCTCCCACTTCTGGGAAACGCATTTTATCCTAATGTGCTGCCCACCTATAGGTACTGGTGTAGTGAGTGATGGTATGGAACAAAACTTATCAATTCTACAAAATGGTGAGAAATCTTCCAAACTTGAGTCCCGCATCCTGTTGTCATCACCACCCTTATCTCCTCGTTGATTTTCCCCTAAATGACTCTCCTTACCCCAAACAAACACACAGATAAAGGTTTCTTTCTTCCTCTGTCTCTGTGTTTCTCTCTCTTTCATCTTAAAAAAAAAAAAAATTATTTATTTTTGCTGCACCGGGTCTTAGTTGCGGTTCGCAGGATCTTTGATCTTCTTCAGGCAAGCATTATCTTTTAGTTGCAGTGGGATCTTGACTTGCAGCATTCGAACTCTTAGTTGCAGTATATGGTGTCTAGTTCCCTGACCAGGAATTGAACCCAGGTCCCCTGCTTCCTTTGTGGCTCAGCTGGTAAAGAATCTGTGTGTAATGTGGGAGACCTGGGTTTGATCCCTAGGTTGGGAAGATCCCCTGGAGAAGGGAAAGGCTACCCACTCCAGTATTCTGGCCTGGAGAATTCCACGGACTGTATAGTCCACGGGGTCACAAAGAGTCAGACACGACTGAGTGACTCATTTTCCCCTGCATTGGGAGCTTAGAGTTTTAGTCACTGGGCCACCAGGGAAGCCCTGTCCCTCATCTTTATTTTTAAGCATGAAATTTACTAATCCTTCAACCTTTAAATAATAGTTTAGTATGTTTTCCTAATGCATTAATATTGTATGCATGCATGCTCAGTCACTTCAGTCGTGTCTGACTCTTTGCAACCCCATAGACTGTAGTCCTTCAGACTCCTCATCCATGGAGTTTTCCAGGTAAGAAAACTGGAATGAGTTGCCATGCAGGGAATCTTCCCCACGCAGGGACTGATCCTGCATCTCCTGCACTGCACTCACCCACTGAGCCACCTGGGAAGTCCCTTAATATTGGATACAGTGTATACATTCTAATGCAGAAGGAAATGGCAAGCCACTCCTGTATCCTTGCCTGGGAAATCTCATGGACAGAAGAGCCTGAGGGGGCTTCAGTCGACTGAAGCCCGCTCAGGCTCTTCTGTCCATGGGATTGCAAGAGTCCGACACGACTTAGGGACTAAACCACCACCATATATTTTAATCAATATTAATTATTATAAAGTGAAAGTCACTCAGTCATGTCCGACTCTTTGCAACCCCCATGGACTATACAGTCCATGGAATTCTCCAGGCTAAAATATTGGAGTGGGTAGCCTTTCCCTTTTCCAGGGGATCTTCCCAATCCAGGGATCGAACCCAGGTCTCCTGCATTGCAGGTGGATTCTTTACCAACTGCACTATCAGGGAAGCCCAATTATTATAGAACCAACTAATAATTGTTATCTAGGTAACAGTCCACCACTAGAAGAATAGCTAATAACTATTCTGACACATTGTGTTTATCATCTATTCCTTTTATTCTAAAGACTTGATGTATATTAAATCCATTTTCATGTAACAATTCCTGGGACATATATGAGCTTTCTGTGAACTGACAGGAAGGACAATCATATTCCCGGAGCCTCTGCCCTCAGGCTCTTCAGAAACCTGGTGTTTATAACTTGCCTTCTTCCCAACAGAGAGGAACCAGGTCACACAATTCCCCATTGTTTCTTTCCAGTATTAACATTTGTGTATAGGCAATGGCACCCCACTCCAGTACTCTCACCTGTAAAGTCCCGTGGGCGGAGGACCCTGGTGGGCTGCAGTCCATGGGGTCGCTAAGAGTCTGACGACTGAGCGACTTCACTTCCACTTTTCACTTTCATGCATTGGAGAAGGAAATGGCAACCCACTCCAGTATTCTTGCGTGGAGAATCCCAGGGATGGGGGAGCCTGGTGGGCTGCCGTCTATGGGGTCACACAGAGTTGGACATGACTGAAGCGACTTAGTAGTAGTAGTAGTAGTATAGAAATTTACTTTCTGTGTAGTCTTTTTTTTTTATAACAATTTATCCAGTGTATAGCTAAGATATTGGTTAGGCTAAAATATCCATTTAATTATTTTAATATTTAGTTTTCCAAATTGGGGCTGGCTTCAGGGATGGGAAAGGGAACATGGATAGCAAATGTCAGAGAGACATGTGTGGAAATACATTAAAAATGGACTTGTGCTGGGCTGGCCCCCCTCTGAAAATAGGCTCCAGGAGACAAGAACCCCTGGGGAAGGAAAGCTCCCCAGGCCCCAGGAGCAGCCCCCTGATTGAGCAACTTAATGGAGGCTATGTTAATGCATGAAGGGAACAGGGGCTTTACTTTCTAATCTGCACTTTGCACTCAGCTGTAGATGCACTGCAGGCATCTCGTCATGAGGTCAACATGAAAATGAATTGCTCCCTACCACGAGCAAGTTGCTGCTTGATGTGTGCAGAGATGTATGTTGGGGAGGAGCAGAGTTAAAGGCCTCTCTTAAGGGTGGCAGAGGAAATCTGGACTTGTCTTAATAATACCCTGTGGACAGGATTTGTAGGAAACTCCCAGTTTTTAAAAAAGGTCCTCCTGAAAAATGGATACTTAGAAATCTGTTAAGGATAAGATGGTAGAATGTTTCATTTACTAGCTGATTTAAAGCTCTTCACCAGCAGACTTCCCTGGCAGTCCAGGGGCTAAGACTCCAAGCTCCCAATGCAAGGGATATGGGTTTGATTCCTAGTGAAGGAACTAGATCTCATAGGCTGCAACTAAAGATCCCACATGCCCCAACAAGGACCTGGCACAACCACATAAATAAGTGTATTTTTAAAACTTATTCACTGGGACCATAACAATAATAAGAATCTGCCAACTTTCCCATTTAGGAGTTTTTCTTTATTTGATTTTCCTTCTTTTACTTATTCTATCTTAATGCTGCACAGACTATAGGTAGGAGAAATATGACCGTGCATCTCATTTTCCCAGGACTACCATGGTTTCTGTCTGTCGTTCTGGGCTAATTATTAAAAGCATCTTGGACACTCTTGAGAATTCTAGTTTAGACAGTAAGGAGAATGGCCACTCTGAGGTGACAGGATTAATTAAGCCAAATGCCAGACATCATTTCATCAAAGCTAAAGTGTGCTTAAATACTCAAAAGTCTGCTTAGGTAGCTGTTTGACCTAAAAATTCACCATCTTCATTGCTCGCCTGGTTCTTTTTGTTCCTTTTTTCTGACATCTAATCCCCGCTCTGTTTTCTCAACTGCATTGCTCACCAGACTTTGGTGATCTGTTCTCCCATCCTCCCACTGCAACTACACCTAAGACATCACTACATTTTCATAGACAGACTCGGGGGCTTGACTCCATGCCCTAATTCAAGCAGATTATGAGCATCTGTCCAGCAAAGCTAACTGCTGTAACAACTGCTGTAACTTCAGCAGGTTACACTGAAATAGAAGTGTGTTTCTCACTCAAGCGATGATTCCACATGAGAGTCCTGGGTCCAGTGGTTATTTTGGCAATTTTTTTTCTAAATAATGACTCAAAGTCTCCTTTCCTCTTACGGCTCCACTGCCCTCTAGGGCTGGAGCATCCTATGCTTTCAGCTGCTGTTGTTGTTTTCAGTCACTAGTCATATCCAACTCTTTTGTGACCCCATGGGCTATAGCCCCCCAGGCTCTTCTGTCCATGGGATTTCCCAGACAAGAATACTGGAGTGGTTGCTATTTCCTTCCTCAGGGGATATTCCTGGATCAGGGATTGAACCTATGTCTCCTGCATTATTAGTGGGCAGATTCTTTATCACTGAACCACCAGGGAAGACCCGCTGCTAGGAAAGGACAAACAAGAGAATGTAGAAGAGGCTGACAAGTAGTATGTGGACTTCCACTTACATACTGTCAGCCAAAACTTAGAAAGGTAACATGTCACCAGTCTGGGTTTACACATACAAAGGAAGGGAAGCAGAGTTTGGTTCTAAAGTCTACTAAAGTTTACCCATCTGATTAACAAATACCCATTTCAGTCTTTCTCTCACAGGTTTGCTAAAACATCCCCTCCTGATGGGCAATCACTTAAAGTCACACCCAGTTCTGTCATTCAGCTCAAATTCTAGAGTTTCTGAAGGATAAGCCATCTTCTCTCTGTCAGGTTCGGACGCAGATCCCTGTGATCCAGTGGCACATGGACTAAAATAATACATTTCTACACTCTCACCACAAGACCTGAAGGGGAAGCATGCATAGGATTGCCACAATGACCCACTGGCAAAAAAGAAGAATGGGAAATACGGCAGCTGGTGGTCCATAGCAATTCTGAAAGTCCATTGGATAGACAGTATGAAGATCCTCTACCCTTGTAGCAGGGATAATCTTTCAATAGACTCTCAGTATGTTTTCTGGAAGAAATTCCTCTGTCCATCATTCTCTGTGACTTCTGACTCTATCCTCAAACCACCTTAGCCTTGAAGCCATCATTTTCTACGACTGCCTCTGAAGAGAATATTGAAATATATGTTTTCTTTGAGAGTTGAGATGCATTCTCAGCCTGTTTCCTTGATAGTTTTCTGATTTATTTTCTTCTGGTCAGTTCATTGTGTCCAATCATACCTGAAGTTCTTTCCTGTATATAACTTTCAAGCATGCCTCAAATCTCTGCTTTCTAATCCATATTTTTTTCTCTCTGCCTCCTTCTTCTCCTCTCTGTCTGCACTTAATGGTGACTGCTGCTGCTGCTGCTGCTGCTGCTGCTAAGTCGCTTCAGTTGTGTCCGACTCTGTGCGACCCCATAGATGGCAGCCCAACAGGCTCCCCCATCCCTGGGATTCTCCAGGCAAGCACACTGGAGTGGGTTGCCATTTCCTTCTCCAATGCATGAAAGTGAAGTCGCTCAGTTGTGTCCGACTCCCAGTGACCCCATGGACTGCAGCCTACCAAGCTCCTCCGCCCATGGGATTTTCCAGGCAAGAGTACTGGAGTGGGGTGCCTGAAACAATCTGAAAAAAAAAATATGTAGAAATTATTTGCCACAAGGATGAGCATTAATAAGACTCTGTCTTTCAAAACCACTATCTTACACATTATTATATGAGGTCTAGAAACAGATTTTCCAGACAAAAAGCCCACATTTCTGATCACTTTCTTCTACTTTTCATTGTTGATTGCAAATTTCTCAGTTTCTTTTTGAACTCAAATCTTCTGATATTTTGCTAAAGGCAACCAAATAAACCAATACATTAGAAAACTGTTTCTTCTCAACCTAATATTCTCCTCATAAGCCTATATTTCAACTAGAATAGATTTGTCAATCTTCCAAATTATTGCAGGCACAGTTTTTCAAATATTTTACCATTGCAACACATGGAATGCCAGCTTCCCAGCTTCTGACATCTCATTCCTCATTGCCCACTGTCTGACCATTAAGACATGGTTGCATATTTTAGATTATTGTTAATGGTAGCACCCAACTTCAAAAATGACCCATTTTCCAATTAGTCAAAAAATGCAATCCTTACCAACAACTGCAAAATTCTGATGGCTGAGCAACATCAGAATTTGCTTTTAATTCACACAACAGCTTCATTGTCAATGATCTTGATCAGGTGATTCTCTCAGGGTCTCTCCTCCAAAGAATGACTTAGGAATCCAGGATATTCCCACCTTGTGGATCTGCTACCCTCTGAGGAGTTAGAATTCTTTGGTCCAGTTTTATAGGTGCCTGTTTTATAAACAAGCCTGATTTGTAGGGGCAAGATCTAGAGTTAGATCACTATCACTTCTATGAACATCTTAATGGCTATGAATTTACATCAGTCACCCCACTTAACTGCAGCAGGAGCTGATAAATATGGCTACAGTTCAGTTCAGTTCAATTCAGTTGCTCAGTCATTTCTGACTCTCTGCAACCCCATGGACTGCAGCAAACCAGGCCTCCCTGTCCATCATCAACTCCTGGAGTTTACTCAAACTCATGTCCATTGAGTTGGTGATCACATCCAACTATCTCATCCTCTATTGTCCCCTTCTCCTCCTACCTTCAGTCTTTCCCAGCATCAGGGTCTTTTCAGATGAGTCAGTTCTTCCCATCAGGTGGCCAAAGTATTGGAGTTTCAGCTTTAGCATCAGTCCTTCCAATGAATATTCAGGACTGATTTTCTTTAGGATGGACTGGCTGGATCTCCTTGCAGTCCAAGGGACTCTCAAGTCTTCTCCAACACCACAGTTCAAAAACATCACTTCTTCATCTCTCAGCTTTCTTTATAGTCCAGCTCTCACATTCATACATGACTACTGGAAAAACCATAGCCTTGACTAGATGGACCTTTGTTGGCAAAGTAATGTCTCTGCTTTTTAATATGCTGTCTAGGTTGGTCATAGCTTTTCTTCCAAAGAGCAAGTGTCTTTTAATTTCATGGCTGCGGTCATCAATGCAGTGATTTTGAAGCCCCCAAAAATAAAGTCTGTCACTGTTTCCACTGTTTCCCCATCTATTTCCCATGAAGTGATGGGACCAGATGCCATGATCTTCATTTTCTGAATGTTGAGCTTTAAGCCAACTTTTTCACTCTGCTCTTTCACTTTCCTCAAGTAATATGGCTACACTGTATGTGAAAGAGGAAAAAGGAACAGTGTGCCAGCTGTAAGTTTACTGACTTTCACCTCCATGTTGTCATGTTAGGTCTTGCTTTGCAATGTTGGAACAGATTCCTTAAACATTTCTTCTGCACAGTGAGCTCTGTGAGAAGCTTTGTCAATAGGTGTTGCTTCAAAGGGGAAGGGAGCTCCTCTTCCTGGTCTGGTTTAATGAGCTTTGCTTTCCCTTGCCCCGTATGTACAGTCCCTTGGTGCTGTGTTTGGTGACATCCAGCAGCGCTGTGTCTCAGTTGCCCACCTAGACCACACAGTCCCTCAACCACCTTGCTGCTTCAGCATAAGACAGATGACTCATCAGCATCCCTCCTCAATGACTGCCGCCCACTCCAGGCCTCACTGGTATCACATCCAACTCTCTCTGAACTCCTGCCCAGGGGCCTCAGCTCCTCTGTCTGTTAATTTGTCTGTTAATTTGCTAAGAGTCCTGTCTGACTCTTAGCAACCCCATGGACTATATATAGTTCACCAGGCTCCTCTGTCCATGGGATTCTCCAGGCAAGAATATTAGAATGGGTAGCCATTCCTTTCTCCAGGGGATCTTTCCAGCCAAGGGATCAAACCCAGGTCTCCTGCACTGCAGGTGGATTCCTTACCATCTGAGCCACCAGGGAAGTCCCAGGTCCTCTGTACCCTAGAGCATTTTTTCCTGTTTGTCTGTGACTGAACCAGCTCTGACCTGGGCCAACTAGTGGATGTCTGTGCCATCCAGTTGACAGCAGCCACACAGGGCTGATGAATTCTGAAGCCCAGGCTTGGAATTCTAAGATGATCCTTCCTTGGACTTTCTCCTTCAGCCCTAGGATGTCCATTACATCTTTATAATGATGTAATCATTACATCTCTCCACACCATTGCAGTCACTTCTCTATCATAATTTACTAATTCTTTACAATAAATGTCCCCTATTCAAATGATTGTATTGCTTTTGCCTTTTGTTTGGATTCAGGCTGTGACAGACACAGCGTTTCGTGCGTATATAGTAATTTCTGTCCTAATCTGAGTCACACGCATGAGCTCCAGACTGTTTCTATCAGGTCCCATAGTGCAGGGCATATTTCATGGAGAAGAGAACTGAAACCAAGATTTCACTTTCCCTAAATCACCATAAGGGATATGAAATCATATAGGCTATGTGTGAGTGGACTTTTCAGTAGAAAAAAATCGAGTACAACAAGTGTTCCCAAAAGATAATGGTTCTTTACCAAAGGTATATAGGACGATAACATAATTTCTGCAACAACAAAGTATTATATTTAAAGATCAAAAAATACTTTCTTGACCCTACCAGATATAGCAGACCTAAAATTAAATAAATAAATCGTTATCCATTTCTCACTGTGTATAATTTTTATTGAGATATCATAAAATTGACTGTTTTACAATGTACAATTCAGTGGTTTTAAATTGCTAACATCCATTGGATCATTGAAAAAGCAAGAGAATTCTGGAAAAACATTTACTTCTGATTCGTTGACTATGCTGAAGTCTTTGTGTGGATCACAACAAGCCGTGGAAAATTCCTGAAGAGATGGGAATACTGGACCACTTACCTACCTCCTGAGAAATCTGTATGCAGGTCAAGAAGCAACAGTTAGAACCAGACATGGAACAACGGGTTGGTTCAAAACTGGGAAAGGGGTATGTCAAGACTGTATATTGTCACCTTGCTTATTTAACTTATATGCGGAGTACATCATGTGAAATGCCAGGCTGGATGAAGCACAAACTAGAATCAAGATTGCAGGGAGAAATATCAATAATCTCAGGTATGCAGATGACACCACCCTTATGGCAGAAAGTGAAGAGAAACTAAAAAGCCTCTTGATGAAAGTGAAAGAAGAGAGTGAAAAAGTTGGCTTAAAACCCAGCATTCAAAAAATGAAGATCATGGCATCTGGTCCCATCACTTCATGGCAAATATATGAAACACTGAAAACAGGGAAACAATGGAAACAGTGAGAGACTTTATTTTCTTGGGCTTCAAAATCACTGCAGATGGTGACTACAGCCATGAAATTAAAAGATGCTTGCTCTTTGAAAGAAAAGCTACAGCCAATTCAGACAGCATATTAAACAGCAGAGACATTACTTCGCTGACAAAGGTCTGTCTAGTCAAAGCTATGGTTTTTCCAATAGTCATGTACGGATGTGAGAGTTGGACCATAACGAAGGCTGAGTGCCAAAAAATTGATGCTTTTGAACTGTGGTGCCGGAGAAGACTCTTAATAGCCGTTTAGATGGCAAGGAGATCAAATCAGTCAATCCTAAAGGAAATCAGTCCTGAATATTCATTGGAAGGATTGATGCTGAAGCTGAAGCTCCAATACTTTGGCCACTTGAGGCGAAGAATTGACTCATTGGAAAAGACCCTGATTCTGGGAAAGATTGAAGGCGGGAGAAGGGGACAACAGAAGATGAGATGGTTGGATGGCATCACAGACTCCATGGACATGAGTTTGAGCAAGTTCCAGAAGTTCATGATGGACAGGGAAGCCTGGCACGCTATAGTCCATGGGGTCGCAAAGAGTTGGACATAACTGAGCAACTGAACTAAACTGAACTGATGCTAATATCATTACTACAAATCATTTTTATCACACTATGAAGAAACCTTGTATACTTAATAGTCATTCCATTCTTCCATATACTCCCAAACGCTGGCAACCACTGTCTACTTTCTGTCTTTATGACTTTTCCTATTCTTGAAATTCACATAAATGGAATCATACAATATGTGTTCTTTTGTACCTGGTGTCTTTCAGTTCATCTAATACCTTCAAGATTCACATGTGATGTAGCATGTGGCATGTGATTTTTGATGTTTGATTTTTATAGTCACTGAGAACATATTATGTGCTTCTCTGTCACCAATAAAACCAATGTTAAAAGTACTAGGACAGCCATCTAGTTTTCACTTGTAAAGAAAAAGGAATCATTATGAAGGGGGAAAGTACAAAATCTTATGTTTTCATGAAAATCTAAATGTGAGCAAAAAAGAAAGTGAAAAATACCTCGAGTCCTGCCTTTTAAATTTTCTCTCATGGTGTACTGCTACTAATAATCAACACTTACATAACACTTCAGAATTTCAACACATTTTTTCTATTGAATGCCAAAGGTAACACCTACTGCAGGAATTATATGCTGTGCTTTAATTCCAGGAGACTGTAGGAATAGTATAAATAGCACTACTATTTTTTTTAGTTGTTATTATCACACATCCTAAATATAAGTTAATAAAACCTCTAGTATTTCTATAAAAATGCTTCTGTGAACAGAGACTGGCAAAAACCCACATAGGAGTTTCCTTTTCATTTTTTTTTTTGTTTGTTTTTTTATCCAGAGAAACACTTGAAGTTGAGTTAATCATGAGCAGTCTCTAAAAGAGCAGTATGATCTAATTGGACATAAAGTTTTTCTGTGCTATAAGACGGGAGATGGGATGTGATGTAGAATGCCATCACCACAGTCACTTTTGTATTTAAGTTGGTTTCAACCTTATCTTTGAAGGTGCTTTTTAAAAAGCCCTTTCCAAGAAGTAATAAAATTCTATTCTGTGTTTAGTAAAAGTGAAGTCGCTCAGTCGTGTCCGACTCTTTGCGACCCCATGGACTGTAGCCTATCAGGCTCCTCTGCCATGGAATTTTCCAGGCAAGAGTACTGGAGTGGGTTGCCATTTCCTTCTCCAGAGGATCTTCCCGACCCAGGGATCGAACCTGGGTCCCCTACATTGATCTTTGAAATACTCCTCTGAGATTTGAGGTAGGAATATTATTACAGCTGGAGAAAGAGACAATGGTAAGTTAAGTGACTTGTCCAATGAGACACAATAAATCAGATGTAGGCCTTAGGAATAAACCATGACTTTCCTTTAAGACTTCTCTCTGTGATACCATATGGCCTTTCTGAGCCACTGGAAGTTTCCTCATTAACCCTGCAGCTAATTTTCATGTTTTAAAAGGCCTTTTTCAGATACATAAATATAACCTTCTTTAATACATTTTCCTAGGCAATGTAAATTAAAGAAATCCACTCCTAATAAAGGCCAGAGAGAATCTACCTTATCCACAAGATATGGGGAGTCTGGTAACTTAGAGTAATGACTTCCATCTGCCCCTAGTAACTGATATGAGGTTATCACACGGCCTCGCTTATTACCCTTATTACTGGGGACTGATACACAAGTATGTTGGGACTACTGGCTATCATTTTTCAATGGGAGCAGCATATGGGATAAAATATGGAGAGCTGTTACTATGTGATGGGCAGCATGGACCATGATCTGAATGAACAGATTCCCTTTGATCTACAGTAGAAATGTATTTCTGTACCTTACATGGTTGAGAAAAGTACAGTACAGGAGAACCCATGGACGGAAACATTTTCTCCCTTACAGGTGGAATACTGTTCTGAATCTGGAAACTATATTCTATTACCTTAAAATTAACTATTGAGTTAATGTCCCAGTGACTAAGGAAGATCAAACCCAGAAAAATGTCTTCATAAAAATAAGGGTTTTATACCCAGACTGATCTCTAATTTCAGTATCTACTTGGATAAATTGCTTTTATTGACATGTTTCTGTAACATTTCAGTTCTTATTTGAAAATAAAGATAAGGGGTACTTATCCTTATTGTGTGTGTTTTCCAGCTTTGGGTGAGGATTTCACAGGAAAATATGTGTAAAGCACTTAACCTAGATCATAGAAACTAAGAAATTATAACTAAAAAGATACAGAGACTCATCTGCTGTCACAACAATCCTGGAAAGTGGTTTATAACTAGTCTCTTTTTGTAGATGAAGAGACTGAAGCTGAAAGAGATCAAATGCTTTGTTGAAAGTCAGAAAAGCTGACTTCAGAAAGATATACCATGATTCACATTCAGGTTTTCCTTCTTACAAATAATGTTTACCATATGTATATGACTGTGTGTGTGTGATTTCAAAATAAAAACAAGCCAATTGAAAATTTTAAAGACACACGAAGGAAAAATTAATTTTTACCTACTTCCCTAATGTTTCTCATATATAAATTATGTAAAAATATAGATAATACTATTAATAATAATTATAATAATAACTTAACTTTATTGAATCCTTTTATGAGCCAGAGCTTTCCTGAGTATTTCACTTGGATTAAGTCCACTTGTGTGTTAGTCGCTTGTCGGGTCCGACTCTTTGTGACCCCAGGGACTGTAGCTCGCCAGGCTCCTCTGTCTATGAAATTCTTCCGGCAAGAATACTGGAATGAGTTGCCATTTCCTACTCCAGGAGATCTTCCTGACCCAGAGACAGAACCTGGGTCTCCAACACTGAAGGCAGATTCTTTTCCATCTGAGCTACCTAAGAAGTCCAAGTCCACTTGGCCTTGATAAATACTGGGGAGGGTATGTGCTATTCTTTTCTCCATTTACCAATGAGAAACCTGAACCTGAAGCTCTGAACCAGCTTTCCCAAGGTCATCAACCTCAGCGGTGGAGGTAAGCAACACCAGGGCCAACTGAAATCAGAGCCAACACCTTTAGTCATTAGGCTGGTAACCTAAGTACAGACATAATCTCTTATATTGGAATCATACTGCACACTTCTTCATGATTTGACCTTCCATTAAAATAGAATGTTAATATTTCTTCATGTTGTAAATATGCTTCTCCATGATGATGTTTATTGGCAGCTCAGTATTACAACTTCAAAAATGCACTACTATTTATTTAATCCACTCTACATTGTTGGATGCTTACATTTTTGTTGTAACACTCAAAGAATACTTTTGTATATACTTTTGTATATGCTTTGTTGCAGACGTGATTAAATATTTCCATGGGACAAACTCCTAGAATGGAATAGCTGGATAATTTTTAAGGATTTTTGTTACAGATTTCCAGCCTGCATTTCAAAAAATGGTGCCAACCATCTCTCTCACAGGCAGTGATGGAGAGTCCTCTGAATTCAGGCCTTCTGATCCTTGCTAAGGTCAATACCATGACCTTGTGTGCATACATGCTAAGTCGCTTCAGTTGTGTCCAGCCCTTTGCAATCCTATAGACTGCAGCCTGCCAGGCTCCTAAGTCCATGGGATTCTCCAGGCAAGAATACTGGAGTGGGTTGCCATGAGTGGAATAACTGGATAATCTTCAACTGGAAGATCCTCCTCCAGGGGATCTTCCCCACCCAGGTATCGAACCTGCATCTCCTGAAGCTTCTGCATTGCTGGCAGATTCTTTACCACTGAGCCACTGGGGAAACCTTACTGCGACCTTATCAACTCTAAATTATCATCTCTGTGATAACTCCTGTTTAATCCTGCCACTTGGTGTCAAAGAATACATCCGAATCCAACCTGCCAAGAACCTTCCTCTGTACAATGCCTTTCTTATTCAAGAGTTAGTCCGCATTTGAAGCACAACTGTGTACTTACTTGTGTAAATCTAGAGGGATGAAATTTGACATCTATTGTGGGATTCAGATGGGAAATCTTGTAGCACCTGATGCCAAAAAGGAACTTTTATTCTTAAACCCTATTTCTTAATCATGTGTTTGAATTGAAAAGAGTAGAACACAAACTTGTTAATAGTCAGTTATAGTAGATACCTCTACTACATATTAAGTAATCTAGATTTGGTAAAAATGTCTTTTTTTTTCTCCTCCTGCCATAAGTCTCTATCCAGAAGGAGCAAAAGGCACAGGAAATTTCTCAGGACACCCATCAAGTCCCTCAGGGTTCAAGGGTTTTTTCCCAAAGCACTCTGCCCATCAAATGTTAAATATTTATAGCCAAGAACTCTCATCAAATTCTCTCAAATTTCTTTAAAGTTGAAAAGTCATGGTGGTACCATGGATAAGAATCCACCTGCCAAAAAAAAAAAAAAAAAAGAATCCACCTGCCAATGCAGGGAACAAGGATTTGATCCCTGGGCCAGGAAGATTCCACATGCTGTAAAGCAGTTAAGCCCATGTGTCGTAACTACTGAAGCCTGTGTGCCTAGAACCTGTGCTTCACAACAAGACAAACTGCCTCAATAAGAAGCCATGCACCACAAAGAATAGCCCTTGCTCATTGCAACTAGAGGAAGCTGCATGGCAGTGAAGACCCAGGAGTCATAAAATAAAAACTAAAAATTAAATAAAAAGTAAAGTTGAAAAATCAGGCATCTGTTGACTTGGACAGATAATTTCAAATGCAACAATTTGGAAACATGAGATTTCCAAACATGGAAACATTCACCTTTCTCCTAAGTATGGTTAGTGGTTTAGTCACTAAATCGCATCCAACTCTTGCAGCCACATGGACTGAGGCCCTCTAGGCTCCTCTGTCCATGGGATTTCCAAGACAAGAATACTGGAATGGGTAGCCATTTCCTTCTCAAGGGGATCTTCCTACTAAGGGATCGAACCCTGGTTTCTGCATTGCAGGCAGATTCTTTATCTACTGAGCCACCAGAGAAGCCCTAAGTATACATGCAAACAAATCTACCCATTTGTTCCTATGGACATGTTATATCTTTTTGCCTCTCAATAAAAGATGAAAGCACTTCAGCCTCAAGTAGTGGTTCACAAACTATAATCATTTTTCAAAAGAATTAAGGGGGGATTATCAGGGAAAAAGAAAAGAGTCCTTGAGTTTTTTTTTTTTTTTTCCTATTAATGTAAAGGTAGATGGACTTAGACACATAATCTGGGAAGGAATATTGGACTTGAATTTGGGAAGACTTCCTCAGGAATGTCTGTTCTTACTCTTGACTTGGTCCATGCAAAGGACTTGAGGACCTTGGGGAAGATTCTCAAGACACAGCATGATCCAGATGCCAACATCTCTTTATTTTCACATCTGGTGCTTGAGCATTTCATGCCATGATACTCCAGAGCCTAAGTTTCCTACAGCATGACTCTCTCTAAGGCCAGACACTGAGGAGTTAAAGGAGGCCTGGGTGCAGGGACAGCTGGAGATAATTACTTACAATCAAAGGACACACAGAAAAGCAGCGGGAACAGCAGGGTGAGGTGTTCTGCCTGACTGGATTATAAGAGGCATCTGGACAGAGGCAACTGGGCTTAAATACTAGTCAGGGAATTTTGCACTGTTTGATCTTATTTTAAGACCTAAGAAAGAGATTGGGATTGGTTTGAACCTGGTTTAAAAAGCCCAAAGGTAGACATTCCCGTCATAAACAGCTTGAACTCTCTTGTCCTGTAAATGCGGATATAGGAAAGATGTGTTAGGGCCAAGGGGGCTTTGTGTATTAAACACAAGATCAAGTTTTACTTCGAAAATTCTGAAGGATAATTTTGTACTCCTGTTTTCCAACATGGGCAATTAGTCTAAAATCCTGGACATCTGACTTTGTTCTTTGTATTATTTTCCCTAAGATCTCTACATTCTTTTCCCTAAGATCCCAATTTTTTTCGTCAACTTGCTTTTTTCCACAGCCCTAAATTATATTTCAGCAACTGCCATTTTCCCTCACAGGGCCAAGATTCATGAGGCAAATAAATATTTCTTCAGTGAAAGAGCGTATTGTAGCCAGCACTATTTTAAGGAGATATCAGATCTCTGAAGTCTTTAAATTGGATTTTCTTCTCAGATACATATTTTTTTCTATTTAATAATGTGTATAAAATGGCTCCACTGCATTATATTCAGTACCTAAACCTTGACTCTTGGAGAAACCTTTTCTTGATGAACTCCAATCCGAAGCTATGATCTCTCTTCTTTTGATTTATCTATAATGTTAAGACATAAGCTCTAAACTTTATAACAGTGAGTACTTTATCAGGTAACCACGGAATTAAGCATACTGATCAACTTGAAAGAAAGCATGCTTACTTCAAAGCTGATGGCATTAGATGGTACGAGATAAAATGGAAAATCGCCTCAGGTACAGAGGCCTGCAGCAGGACTTATACAGACAGCATAAATGACAGCCTTTTCATTTAGGATACGGAATTGGCAGGGGCAAACCTCCACGGTGGAAGTCAGAAACTTTTAGACACAAAAGCACCTAAGACGTGTCTCCCTTTCTTACGAACTATTGATGATAGTTCCCCTTTGCTTATAGGATGAAGTCCAAATGCCTTAGAATTCACAGCTGCACCTCTCAGTATGTTTAAAATCTGCCTCTGCTCTCCTCTTCTCTTTTCCCATCTTTGCCCCATATGCCTATGTTTCATTGAGTCCTCTAAAATGCCATTTCATTTTCTTACCTTTAAACTTTTGATCCTGTAATATCTTCACATTCGAACATCCTACCTTAACTGAACAACCTGGACATTTTCTACTCAAGCTTAAAGGCCTACCTGAGAAATATTTTCCTCCCCAACCAATATATATTTTTAACTTTTTATTTTGTATTTGAGTTGTTATAATAGTTTCAGGTGGACAGCAAAGAGTCTCAGCCATACATATGCATGTATCCATTCTCCCCAGAACACCCCTCCCATCCAGGTTGCCAGATTACATTGAACAGAGTTCCCTGTGCTATACCTTAGGTCCTTGTTGGTTATCCATTTTAAATATGACAGTGTGTACATGTTCATCCAAAACTCCCTAACTATCCTTTCCCCCAATTCTTCCCCCTTTGTACCCATAACTTCACATTCTCTAAGTCTGTGAGTCTGTTTCTGTTTTGTAAATAAGTTTATTTTTATCATTTCTTTTTAGATTTTGCATTTTAAGGGTGTCATATGGTATTTCTCCTTCTCTGTCTGACTTACTTCACTCAGTATGACAGTCTCTAGACCCATCCCTGTTGTTGCAAATGGCACTATTTCAACCCATATTTTTAACCAATGAACAAGAGGCTTTTCCTTTTCATCTCCTTTTCCCAAACAAAACTCAATATTTCAACCTCACTTGTCCTGAAGAATGAATTGATCCTTTATTGGTGTGTCCATGGTACTATGTACATTTCTCTATGATCCATTTGTCCAATAACTCAGGCATCAATTCATTCATGCATTTATTTTTTTAAAAGTGCTTACTGAGTATTATCTGTATAATGATGGCTAGTCACTGCTCAAAATTATGGGAATTAAGCAGTAAACCAGACCAGACTGACTGTCTCAGGATTAAAGATCTAGCGATCAAGCTTAAATTTCTTCCATAATGTTATGATTAGCCACTTTGCTTATCTGCTCTTCTTCAAAGATGGACAACTTCTTAGTAATCTTTAGTATGGATCCACAAGGCTTAGTTAGTACTGTGGTTCATATTTGAAAGTGAAAGTGAAAGTGAAGTCCCTCAGTCGTGTCCGACTCTTTGCGACCCCATGGACCATAACTTACCAGGCTCCTCTGTCCATGGAATTTTCCAGGCAAGAGTACTGGAATGGGTTGCTATTTCCTTCTCCAGGGGATCTTCCCAACCCAGGGATCGAATCCGGGTCTCCAGCATTGCAGGCAGACACTTTAATAATATTTTTAAACTGTTGCTAGCTTCTAAGTTGTTTCAGTCCTGTCCGACTCTGTGCGACCCCATAGATGGCAGCCCACCAGGCTCCTCCGTCCACTATGTTCTAAGTAAAGCATTCATGCTTTACATGAAATTTTCCTGGAATCTTCACAATACTGCTATGCTTTGGATACTCATTGAACTCAGAGAATGCAAGAGACACAGTTTCTTGGTCCCACAGTTACTAAGCAGCAAAGTCAGAAACTGAACTCATGTATGTCTGACTCCCAGAGTAAAGTGAATGAAAGAATGAATGAAAGCAATATTCCAGGAAAAGGTCAGTTCTTTGCCTGGTGCTTCAGGAAAGGTGGAGAGGCAGTCGTTGGCCTGAGGACCAGCAATACAAGGAGTGAGTTTCTGTGCCTAGAGTGGAGGAGGGAGCACTGGCTTCATCTGCTTGAGGAATTTGAAGCTTCTGTTAAAATTGTCTCTGTGCTGTACTTCATCACTAAATCTGAATCTCTTTGGACCAGTCTAAAGTCATTGGTTAGTCAATTCACTTATTTTTGTATCCTCTTTATAGAAATTATTTCAGACTGCCTAAATAAAGGAAACAAATCTAACCAAAATAAATAAATAAATCCCAGTTCTTCTGACCCTGGAATGCTCTCTCTAAAGCTGCCCATGAGAGAAGCTGCTTCATTTCATATTAGTGGTTGCAATTCACCATGTCTGTCCTTTTGGTCTTTGCGGATTCACACTGAAACCATCCTTAGGTCTTCCTGGGAGGCAGCCTCATGATATTCTGAGAGGGACTGTCTGGGCCTTTGCAGGTCCGGTCAGGAGCCCATACACCCCTCAACCCCCCACCCCAAGGCAGTGTCCTCCTTACACACAGCTTTCACGTCTGATCATAACAAATACACTCTCTAAAGTTGGTACAGATCTTTTCAGCTCTTCCCCTCTAATGTCATCACAGACATAGAGAAACTGTTCATTTATATAGATAAGATTTTTAAATGTAAATAGTAATGAAGAAGAGGCACATGAAGCTTCTAGGCTAATAGATTGTTATGTCTGAGCATCAAAGTCAAGCCAGTGTTTCCTGGTAAAGTTTTGAAATTCTCAACATAAAAAGAAAGATGTTTTTGTTTGTTGTTTTTTACTATATATCATTTCTCCTGTAGTCACTACTTTTGTTAGACAAAACTACTAACAATAATATAAAAACCTTCCCTCATTTTGCTTTCAAAAATGGCCACAGGAAATGTTCCGGTCGCTACTTTGACTCAGTTCATTGACTGTTGATAGAATATAGAATTCATTTGCGTCAGTTGATATTTTCACTTTTTTAAAAAAAGGTTTTAAAAATATTTAATAAAATAAAA
Organism: Bos javanicus; assembly: GCF_032452875.1. Taxonomy (NCBI): domain Eukaryota; kingdom Metazoa; phylum Chordata; class Mammalia; order Artiodactyla; family Bovidae; genus Bos; species Bos javanicus. Next base: position 40,241,924 of record NC_083881.1, read on the forward strand.
TATTTTATTTAATATTTTATTTTTTTGTTTGGTCACACCAGGTCTTAGGTGTGGCATGTGGGATCTAGTTCCCTGACCAGGAATTGAACCCAGACCTGCTGCATTGGAAGCATGGAGTCTTAGCCCCTGGACCACCAGGGAAGTCCCTCACCTTTGCCTAGAACTCCCTTACATGATTTATTGAATAGCATAGTCTTCAAAATGTTTTATGAAAAATAATTTTCACATGAGGCTGGGAGTATCCTCTTTTACCCTTGACGGATTGGGAGCAGGAGGAGAAGGGGATGACAGAGGATGAGATGGTTGGATGGCATCACCGACTCGATGGACATGAGTCTGGTGAACTCCGGGAGTTGGTGAATGACAGGGAGGCCTGGCGTGCTGCAATTCATGGGGTCGCAAAGAGTCGGACACGACTGAGTGACTGAGCTGAACTGGGGCTTCCCTGGTGGCTGAGATAGTAAAGAATCTGCCTGTAGGGCAGGAGATGAAAGAGATTTGGGTTTGAACCCTGGTCAGGAAAATCCCCTGGAGAAGGAAATGGTAACCCACTCCAATGCTCTTGCCTGGGAAATCCCATGGACAGAGGAGCTTGGTGGGCTATAATCCATGGGGTCTCAAAGAGTCAGATACAACTGAGTGGCTAAAACTTACACTTCACTTTTGTGTTTCTCTGTAATGTAATATTCTATACTTCTCTCCATGACTCATTCATTCCTTCTGAAGGAGAAAGGAAGTGCTCTGGATGGTGGGCCTGAAATAGGTACGCTTATCTTTGTCCTTCCTTCTTTCTCTCTCTTCTGGGTGTGACTGTCTGAAGATAACAAGAGTTTTAGTCTGCACGGTGTGCGTGGTCTGCATGAGCGTGATTAACTTCTCATGGAATTTGAAGTTCCCAATATGCCCAACCAGATACAGTGACTCTGGATTCAGGAATTGGACAAACAGAAGGGTATCATTTTGTGGACCCATCCAAACCCCAGCATTTATATGGAAAAACTAAAAGATTATATTTTGTGAAGCAGAAGTTTCTTAAAATTTAGCCTAAGAAGGAGTGCTGAATAAGATGTGAATAGTTGTAACTTTAAAATCTAGTCCTAAAAAGTCAATGACATTAGGCTCTCAAATACATAAACTCTCTGTTTCTCCATCTGTATTCTTTGTATTGGAATATCTGCCACCACTTTATCTAAAATACATGAAGGCAAACAATTGTATGAGAGCCGCTGAATTTTTATATGTTAATATAAGTAACTTCTAAATGACATTACTATTAGTATTCCAGACTCAAAGTAGGAAACTATTTGGTCTGAACATGAGATTTGGTCTATTTACTCTTGAATTCTGAGAATAAAGAGTTTCACATCTGATTTTGTGGTTCTCTAATCTGGCAATGTGAGGAATGATTAAAGCAGGAGTTTACATGTGGCAGAGTAGGGCAATGATTTGTGATATGTTGCCGATCAAATATTCTTTCTTCCCTTCTTTTCTCTTCCCCCCATGGGAAATAAATTGTCAGACTTCGAGAAGGTGGGGTTCTAATAAAATTCTTCCTGTATTTCATTTGTTGCTACTTCTGGTTTCTTCTCCCCCACCCCCGCCACCACCACATACACATTTAGCCAAAACTAGGATTTCTGGAGATTACTTTCAGAGTTCCTGTCTCACCCACAACACATACTCAAAAATTCTTCTGGAAAGGTTATCAGAGGCAGTAAAGGATGTAGGGACATTACTATGTAGAAGTAATGGGGCATAAAACCAAATATTTATTCTTCCTACTGAGCACCAGCTATAACTGTAGTTTAGGCAAGATTGCCTCTGTACCTGCCTCTAACGGTGAATGTACCTTCCAGATTTATCAAATATGCCTGGTTTGAAGATTAGTTCCCAGTAGGAGATTCCTTACACTGAAGAGCACTTTGAATAAGATTTATTTGATCCTCATCTCATCTTTACTTAAGTCTGGTTAGAAAATATGAGGATGTATTTTAAATAGAGCCTTCATTCATTTTAATGAGATAAAATGCCTATGGTGATCTGATGATGTTGCAAAGGTATTTATTTACATTTCTGTAGTCTTTCTCTTTGAGAAAAGAATATTTTACAATAAGATTTAATCAGTTCACACAAAGAAGTTAGTTGTTGCAATGTCATTGCCTTAGTAGGTATTAATTCCTTCACTTTTATTTCTGGATGACCCAGTTAAGAGTTAGGTCTCCACGCTTTTGTAGATTATTACTTTCTCTGCTTCTTAAGGGTTGACAATACATGGTATCTTTTACAAATTTAATCTTCCAAAGACATTAACAAAAATTCAGTATAATATAAGGAACTGGTTAAAAATTATTACAAAAATAGAAAAGTATTTAGTCATTAAAAACACATTATCCAAGTATGTTGAAATTGAAAAAAAATTAGGTGTGGAACATAAAAAAATTTCACATACTTTATTAAAAAGCATATATATGTGTACATATGTTATATATGTATAAATTAGGAAGATAGACACAAAGTGATACAAATTACTGCCTGGTAAAGTATATGTGATTATTCTTTTAAGTGTCTTGGTGTTGTATTTTTGCTGTTTGAGATTTGCTGAATAAATATTACTTTTGCAATCAAAAAGTGGCACTTTTAAAAATTCCGAACTAAAGAAAGCTTTCGGAGGGCATTAAAAAGGCAGCTTTCTATTCCAGCTCTTATAAACTATATATATTTTGTGTCACGTTTGCTTTAGCCATGAAGCCACATAAAATAACATTAATAGAACTGGTATCTCAGCTGGTAAAGAATCCACCTGCAATGCAGGAGACCTTGGTTCAGTTCCTGGGTCTGGAATATCCCTTGGAGAGGGGATAGGCTATTCACTCCAACTGGAGAAAGAAATGGCAACCCACTCCAGTATTCTTACCTGGAGAACCCCATGAACAGAGGAACCTGGTGGGCTACAGTCCATGGGATTGCAAAGAGTCAGACAGAACTGAAGCGACAGAGCTTGTACACACACACGCAGGCACTCACTCCAATGTTCATAGGCTTCCCTGGTGGCTCAGACAGTAAAGAACTCACTGACAATGTAGGAGACCTGAGTTTGATCCCTGGGTTGGGAAGATCTCTGGGGGAGGGCATGGCAACCCACTTCAGTATTTTTGCGCGGAGAATCCCCATGGACAGAGGAGCATGGTGGGCTACAATCCATGGGATTACAAAGAATCGGGCACAACTGAGCTACTAAGCACGCACACAAAGTATTACTTTACATATTAAAATCTTAAGTATGTACTGCACGTTGCCTTTTCCACTATTTACTTAGATATTTTACAACAAAAAAATAATGAAATAGAGAAAAACCAAAACAGAATTGAAAAAGAGGACAGAAGTCTGCCAACCATAAAAGTCAAAATAATTGCTGTGTTTCTGCCTCAAATTTGTCTCTAAAGTTTTCTTCTCTTTGTTTATAAGAAAGAACATGTCCTTAGGTGAAACATACTTTTTGTATCACTGTATAATGAAAGAAATATCTCAGGGGGGAATCTAGCATTGGATTCAATAATCACTGTATAATTCAATGTATCAATAAACGTGTAAGTTGCTATTGCACTTAACAAAAGCTAACCTTTATTTAAAGAACAGAGGGGACTTCCCTGGTGGTTCAGCAGTAAAGAATCTGCCTGCAATGTAGGAGACCCAAGTTTGATCCCTGGGTGAGGAAGCTCTCTGGAGAAGGAAATTGCAACCCACTTCAGTATTCTTGTCCGGGAAATCTGTGGACAAAGGAGACTGATGGCTACATCCAAGGGGTTTTAAGAGTCAAACACACAATTACATTAAGAGCCTCTTTTCTTTCTGTTTTCCTGCTCTACCATCTTCAGTAAGTTACCTTTCTTCCTGGGTGAGTCCTTGCCTCATGACTGCATAGTTACAAGGAACTGCCATCATGCTAGGGCCCATGACCTCACACAATCACATATTTAGAAAAACGGCAGCCCCTCCTTGTACATCTCTTTGTCAGGAAGGAAAAATCTTTACCAGAAGTTACCTGCCAGAGTTCCCATGCTTTGTAAGTATCACATCAGTTCAGTTCAGTTTCTCAGTTGTGTCCGACTCTTTGTGACTCCATGAACTGCAGCACACCAGGCCTCCCTGTCCATCACCAACTCCCAGAGTTCACCTAAACCCATGTCCATTGAGTTGGTGATGCCATCCAACCATCTCATCCTCTGTCGTCCCCTTCTCCTCCTGCCCCCAATCCCTCCCAGCATCAGGGTCTTTCCCAAAGAGTCAGCTCTTCACATCAGGTGGCTAAAGTATTGGAGTTTCAGCTTCAACATCAGTCCTTCCAATGAACACCCAGGACTGATCTCCTTTAGGATGGACTGGTCGGATCTCCTTGCAGTCCAAGGGACTCTCAAGAGTCTTCTCCAACGCCACAGTTCAAAAGCATCAATTCTTCAGCATTCAGCTTTCTTCACAGTCCAACTCTCACATCCATACGTGACCACTGGAACAACCATAGCCTTGACTAGACAGACCTTTGTTGGCAAAGTAATGTCTCTGCTTTTTAATATGCTATCTAGGTTGGTCATAACTCTCCTTCCAAGGAGTAAGCATCTTTTAATTTCATGGCTGCAATCTCCATCTGCAGTGATTTTGGAGCCCAGAAAAATAAAGTGAGCCACTGTTTCCACTGTTTCCCATCTATTTCCCATGACGTGATGGGACCGGATGCCATGATCTTAGTTTTCTGAATATTGAGCTTTAAGTCAACTTTTTCACTCTCCTCTTTCACTTTCATCAAGAGGTTCTTTAGTTCCTTTTCACTTTCTGCCATAAGGGTGGTGTCATCTGCATATCTGTGGTTATTGATATTTCTCCCGGCAATCTTGATTCCAGCTTGTGCTTCCTCCAGCCCAGCGTTTCTCCTGATGTACTCTGCATATAAGTTAAATAAGCAGGGTGACAATATACAGCCTTGACGTACTGCTTTTCTTATTTGGAACTAGTCTGTTCCATATTCAGTTCTAACTGTTGCTTCCTGACCTGCATACAGGTTTCTCAAGAGGCAGGTCAGGTGGTCTGGTATGCCCGTTTCTTTCAGAATTTTCCACAGTTTATTGTGATCCGCACAGTCAAAGGCTTTGGCATAGTCATGCCAAAGTATCACATGCCCATTCCTAAATTAATTGTCAGTAGGATGAGTGGTAATATTACCGTGGTTGTCCTCGCCTAATTAAAATTTACCCCTTGGGCATAGAAAGGCACTCTTTCCTTGAATATCTGACAAAAGAAAAAGTGAACAAAATTGGGATTCTGCTAGTGATAAAGAGTGTGATAATTGTTAGAGAGAGGAAGCCTGTCTTGTGTCAAGCATAAGACAACTTATTGAGCCTTCACACTGGCTGGGTAGACAGAGGCAGGGTAGACAGAGGGAGTAGGTCACAATGGCACTTTTCTTGGAACCTACAGTCTAGGGGAGAAGAGGGGAACTGAACATGCCATTATCAATAAAGTATAATCTCATTTTTGGATGAGGAAAGTGAATAATCAAGCTCCAGTATTGTATGCATGTACATATGGCTAAGTCACTTTAAAATGATAACTTCATTAAGGCCACTGGAAACCATTTTAAATATATTGGGTTGGCCAAACATTTGTTCAAGTCTTTCTGTAAGATCTTATGGAAAAATTTGAACTAACTTTTTGGCCAATCCATCTAAATCAACCATTTACTTAAACTAAAACTGTAGTTTCTTCTATTTTCTTCCACTATTTTATTTTAAAATTTTACACTTAATATTTATGTGAACAAATAATTGTTTTCCTTTACACTTTACATTTACAATTAACATGATCGGACATGACACATTTAAAGTACGTGGTGGGTTAAATTGTATAGTACAGATGTCCAGGTTCTAATACCTGAAACCTGTGAGTATATTGCCTTATGTGGTAAAAGGGATTTTGCAAATGTGATTGAATTAAGGATTTTCAGATGGGGAGACTAACCCCAATTATCTGAGTAGGTCCAATGTCATCACAAGGATCCTTCTAAGAGGAGGTCAGGAGGATTAGTTGGTAGTAGAGACTGTGATGAACAAGAAGCTGGGGTCGTATGAGGAAGGGTTCGTGCATGATGCTCAGTCGCTTTAGTCATGCCCGACTCGGTAGCCCTCCAGGCTCCTCTGTCCATGAGATTCTCTAGGCAAGAATAATGGAGAGGGTTGCCTTACCTTCCTCCAGGGGTTCTTTCTGAACCAGGGATCTTACCCACATCTCTTACGTCTCCTACTTTGGGAGGTGGATTCTTTACCACTAGTGCCACCTGGGCTGAAGGGACTGTGAGCCAAAACAATGCAAGTAGCCTCTAGAAGCTGGGAAAGGAAAGGAAAATAATTCTTCTCTAGATCCTCCAGAAAGAAATACAGTCCTGTCAGATCTTGATTTCAGCCTCTTGAAACCTATGACAGGCTTCTGACCTCCAAAAGTATGAGAAAAAAAATTATATTAAGTCATTAAACTTGTGGTAATTTGTTACAGCAGCAATGAGAAATGGATATAACATGCTATGGTCTTTTGCCTTAATGCCAGGTTTTATGATGCATATATGTATACAGTTTAGAAGTAATATTTATACTATATATTTTTCAAAGAATTTATTCTAAAATTATTTAGATTTTATTTAAAAATTTAAAATTGGAAAAATATTCATAGTTGACCTTCAGTGATCTTTACTTCAGTATAATATCTCTTTTGTATCAACCCCCCCAAACTTAAGCTTAATATACTAGAGTGGGTAGCCATTCTCTTCTCCAGGGGATCTTCCTGACACAGGGATCAAACCCAGGTCTAGTGCATTACAGGCAGATTCTTAACTGTCTAAGCCACCAGAGAAGTCCCATGCTAAGGACAGTTATGACTAAAATGAAGACCAAGACTTCCTTAAAGAAAAGAGCTAAATGAGGAAGAGTAAGTGAAATGCCACTTTCATCTGCATAAATTGGAATAAAAATGACTTACATGAAGTTGTGCTTAGCAAAGAACAGTTAATCCTGTTTTTCGCAAAACCCAGCGAAGTAGAGAAAGCATTAGTCCAATTTTACATAGGCAAGAGTTACATCATAAAGCTGTTTTGCTCCTACTTGTATTGAAGACTTACTGTGTGTCAGACTTCATGATAGGTGCTGAGGAAATAATAATGACAATATGACAATAATGTGAGTTTATTTATCATTTATTGAATACTTACTTTGCTTGGGTAGAGTACAAGATATTATTCATACATTAATTAATCTGTAAAACAAACCAAAATAATAGAACAGACATAGCCTTGCCCTGAAAGAGAGCACAGCCTATTGTTAAGGAAGAAATGGTAGACATATCATCAGACACTTTCTCTAGCCAAGCAAGTATGTGTGTGTGTCAGCTGCTCAGTCATGTCTGACTCTTGAGATCCCATGGACCGTAGCTACCAGGCTCCTCTGTCCATAGGATTTTCCAGGCAAGAATATTGGAGTGGGTTGCCATTTCTTTCTCCAGGGGATCTTCCTGACCCAAGGATCGAACCCACGTCTCCTGCATTGGCAAGTGGATTCTTTACCATTGTGCCACCTGGGAAGCCCCACCAAACAAGTACCAGGAGAGAATTAAGGTCACAACTCGGGAATCACAGAGAAGATACAGGTGACCCAGTCTGGGTAAGAATAGGGAAGGTTTTCTGAATTAGTTATTTCTGAATATAATCTTGAAGGCAAAATCTTTTAGTCTCCCTGGGATAAGCAATATAACAATATCATTAAACACAAAACTTGAATGGCTTAATGCAGCAAAGATTGAGTTCTTAATTACACCACAAATCAAGGGGGATTATACATCTTTTCACAATGCCTCTGCTCTGACCATGACTCGGGGATTATGACCGCTTCCAGACTGCAATTCCACATGTTTGCGTTCTCTTGCATAGCTGGAAGAAGACAGAAGGTGCACTTATACTTAACTTCCTTGACTGATAAGTAATATACCTCACCTCCACTCCCAATTATTGATCAGAACTAGTCCCATATCCCAACTCAAGTACAAGGCAAAGGAGTATATTGAACTTTGGTGACTATCACTCCCTGCTATAGTCAAACAAAGAGGACTGGAAAGGAAAAAGTTAGCAAAAGTACAGAGAGGAGAAACACTATCATCTGGGCCAGCTGGATTTTGGTTTTCTTAAATGTAATATAAAAGAAAGTGTGTAAATGAGAAGACCCTGAAGGAACAGTCATGACCCAGATCAGGAAAGGCCTCAAAGGAGATGTTAAGACTCGGATTTTATTCTATAGAAGAGATGGAAGAATTCTAAGTAGATTTGAACTCTGGAGACTGTAGCCTGAAAGGGACAAGGCTACAGCAGGAATACTAGTTAGGAGGTAATAAAAAAGGAGAATACTCACCAATGCCTTCATTATATAATACAGATAAAGGAAATGTTAGAGGCAGAGTCAGCAAAAATATACAAACAGATTAAATATGGACATTAGGATGAAGAAGTGACAAATAACTTTCAGATTTCACAGCTCTGGGTAAGTGGTATTATCAGTTTAGGCAGAGATTATTGGGAAAAGACTATTTGAAAAGGATGATGAAGAAGTTTACTCCAGACTTAAAAAAATTTTTTTTTAATTTATTTTTTGACCAAAAATAAATGGGTCTTCATTGCTGTGAGTGGGCTTTCTCAGGTTGCAGTGAGCAGGGGCTACTCTTTATTGCAGAGCGTGGGTTCTAGGGCGCCCACTTGTCCTTTGGCATGTGAAATCTTCCTGGAACAGAGATTGAACCTGTGTCCTCTGCATAAGGTGGACTCCCATCCACTCTACCCCACCCCCAGGAAAGTCCTTATTCCAGACTTTTTAAGGTTGAGCTGTCAGTGGGAAATCCAGGCAGAGTCAACCAGCAGGAGTTTGGATAAATGTCTAGAGGCAGATCTAGGGTTGAGATGAAGATCTGGGAATTGTAAAACTTGGATGAAGGATGAAACCACAGAAATAGATGGCTCACAAACTGAAAGTGAGAAGAGCAGTGGGTTTGGAACTCAACCCTGGGGAATACCAACATGTAAAGGGTAGAATGAAGAAAGGGGCTCATTAAGATACAAGAGAAGGTACTGCCAGCTGTGTAAGAAAAGAAGCCAAGGCAAGGAGAGTGTCAAGGAAAGAGGGATCACCCGTCTTAATCAGCATAAGGAAATGCAGCAGGATAAGGGCTGAATTTTGGCATTGAACTTGGGGATTAAAAGTGCCCAGTAATAGTCTTTTCAGTAAAGAAATTAGTGCATGCATGCATGATAAGTCACCACAGTCCTGTCTGACTCTGCGAAACTATGGACTGCAGCCCACCAGGCTCCTCTGTCCGTAGGATTCTCCAGGCAAGAATACTGGAGTGGGTTGCCATGCCCTCCTCCAAGGGATCTTCCTGACGCAGGGATTGAACTCAGGTCTCTTACATCGCCTGCACTGACAGGAGGGTTCTTTACCACTAGCGCCACCTTGAGAAGCCCAAAGAAATTGGTAAGAAGGAGTGATTGCAATGGACTTGGTAATGCTACATAGTGGATAAAGCAGCCACAAGGTAGCCATGTCCCCTGAGAAGTTTAAGAACTTGCTCAGCATCCCACAACCAGGGCTTGAGTTCAAGGTGGGCAGAACTGAAACTGAGGCCAGGTCATGTAGCTGCTTAATGGTTGGGCAGGATCCAGTCATATTCACTAATGTGTACATGAGTGCTAAGCTGCTTCAATTGTGTGTGACTCCGCGACCCCATGGACTGTAGCCCACCAGGCTCCTCTGTCCGTGGGATTCTCATGAAAGAATCCTGGAGTGGGTTGCTGTGCCCCTCTCTGTATTTACCAGAATACCTCAAAAATAAGTGCAGCCTTTCACCAGAGTTTCTAATTTTCATGACAGTCGAGATGAGTTGCTGAGGGGAATTTTCCAAGCATATGTTCAAACACACACACACAGAGTAAGGCTTGAAGAAGTAGAATGTTTAGGTGATTTACTTTAATGGGAGCTGAGCAGAGCACAACAAACTAATAATAAATGATACCCTCCTAAATCCAAGTGCATTTTAGACTTTCAGGGAGTACTTAATGGGACCAAGCAGTCTTAGCAAGTAAAATTGAATGGATGTATTTTTAAACAGCACCCTACATCACCATAATTCTATCAAGTGATCTTTTTCAATAAGCAAGGTGCTGAACTCATATTTAAGCCCATGCTTAAAGAAACGAAGAGTTTGGGGGAATAAAGTTCCCAATGCCTCTTGGGGGTCACAGAATTCTCAGTGGCCCTAAATAAAGGAAAGACCCTGGTTTACATAGCAGGCTCTGGGAACATAGACAAGCTGTATGACTCTCACTTGGTGGGGAGTGGGGAGAGATAAAGCTGACCATGAAGGCCGGAACCAGATAATGAAGGGCTTTATATATCATGCTAAGGAGTCTGGACTTTATCTTGCGGGTTAGCAGAGAGCTATTAAAGACTTTTAAGTAAGGGATTATCATGATCAGATTTCTATTTTCTGGCAGCTACAGTGTGGAGGAGAATGGAAGGAGGACAAAGACTGGAGGCAGAGAGACCAGTAAGTCCTGCTTATTATCTCCCTTCCCCCCTCCTCTGCCTCAAGATTCCCACATACAAAGACTCCAAATGAATTTTTGGTGTGAACTTTCTTTTCAGGGATGGCCTCCCTGGTCAGGGGCTTCATTTCTTGACTACTGACCATGCGTGCATATATATGTGTCTCTTGTGGGTACCCACACATACACACACACTGATGCACACCGAGAGCATGTTTTTTATTCTGATCCTTCTCGGGCAGCATCAAAACTTCCTGTTGTATCCAGATCACTCGGAAGTCATGTCAAGCCATGCCAGAATTACTATATGAACAAATAATCCTTTGTCTGTTGGGAAGACAAGGAAAGTGCATGGGATTTAGTCAAGAGATAAGGCCAGAACCATATAGATGTATGAAAACTACAGTCAAGTTGCTTAGATGAATTTAATGTAAAATAATTTTATTTTCTATATCTTTATGATATATTTGTCATAGAGTGCCTGCAAAGGTATGCAGAATTCTAAAAGGCAGTAAGAGAAAGGAATTGAAGAAGAGAGGGTTTGCCCACACAGGAGACTTTGAACAAGAACGCTCTAGTGAGGAATCACACAAGAATTGTCACACATTAGCCATAGAAGAGACAGCTAGGGAAATTGGAAGCTTACTTCCCCCAGAAAAAAGAAAAGAGTAAAAGTTAGATACAATAAAATATTTGCAAATAATGATTTAAAAGTAAGCACATTTAAAGGGAGAGGTAGAAGAAATTGTGTATGTATCTGGTTCTAACAGTGCAAATGTTTCTAGGTAATTAACAACAGAATAACTAAATTGCAGTCAGTCAATAGCTGTAGGTCTTGAAAAGCAGAGAATAATGTAGCCTAAATGGATTACTAAAATGTATTATACTTACAGAAAACTTTAATACCTATGTGGTCTTTAATAGAAGAACAAAGTACTTTGACAGAAGTACTGTTTTTGGAACATTGTGTTTTTAAATCCCTTGGAAAACAAAGTAGTATCTGTGGCTTTTTGTCTTCCTTACCTTAAAGTATAAAGAGAGGAACTTCCCTGGTAGTCCAGTGGTTAAGACTCCATGCTGCCAGTGAAGAGGGGCAGAGGTTCAATCCCTAGTCAGGGAAATAAGACCCCATATGTTGTGTGGCCTGACCAAGAAATAGACATAAAGATAAATAAGTAAATAAAATTTAAGACAGACTTTAAAAAAATAAAGTATAAGAAATGGCGATGATCTCATCTAAACAGTGAGGCAGAAAGAGGGCATGCATGTGTGCTAAGTCTTTGCGACCCTATGGACCATAGCCTGCCAGGCTCCTCTGTCCGTGAGCTTCTCCAGGCAAGAATACTGTAGTGGGTTGCCATCTCCTCCTCCAGGGTATCTTCCCAACTCAGGGATCGAACCCAAGTCTCTCATGTCTCCTGCGTTGGCAGGCAGGTTCTTTACCACTAGCACCACCTGGGAAGCCCAGGAAGAGGAAGGGAAGGGCCATTTTCTGTTACTGAATCAGTAAGATGTTCTTGAGAACGAAATTGTACAGAAACAATTGGTGTCTGAAAACTCTCTACTTTCCTGAGAGAAGGCATATTTTTAAAAAACTACTTATTTATTTATTTGGCTGCCTCAGGTCTTAGTTGGGGCAAGTGGGATCTTCTTTGTAGTATGTAGAATCTTTAGTTGCAGCACGTGGGATCTAGTGCCCTGACCAGGGATCAAACCCGGATCCCCTGCATTGGGAGCTTGGAGTCTTAGCCCCTGGACCACCAGGGAAGTTTCCAGGGTCCATTTCTTACCCTGGTGACATGCGCCAGGTAGTGAGCAGATTGGGTGTAGGGGCAGCATGGGATGACAAAAGAGAGCACCAAACACTGAAGCTGCTGGTGGGCATCAGGTCAGGGGGACGATGGAGACAAAATGGCTGGGGTAAGCTAGACTGCGTAGTGCTGGGGTTGAAAAGTACCTCTTTCACCGCTCAAACTTTGAAAGCTGTGGTGGCTTTGGTTCCTGGTGTCAGCGTCTGATAACTCTCCTGTTCACACAAAGTAGAGCAGTGATCCGAATAGGAGTTGCTTCCAAATGGTTTAAAAACTCAGGGTTGCTTCCACCCTCTAACCTCAATAGCTGAGAGTTGACAGGGATAAGCTGTTTGGTTTCAGAGTTTCAGATATTTGGGGCTGAGACATTTCTTACTTCCTTCCTTTCCTTGTAAGGCCAGGACACCAGGTCTTCCAAGTGTCTGTACTAATTAAATGCAGGTCTAGTATGCCAAAAATGTTTTGAATGTAAAAGATTAACGAGAGAGAGAACTTTTGTGAAACGAGGGAATTGAGACAAGAGGAGCCCCTCCTGGTTGGCATGGTTTTAAGAGGGAGGTAATCTTAAGGTCTTAAGAACACGAGCTGTACGATTTTTTTTTTTTTTTTTTAAGAGACACTTGGCTCCAATGGGAAGGCATGAACCAAATATTTCAGGGACTAAGACAGCAGCCACCCAGGAAGGCTCACTGTGATCCTGGGTGACAGATGAGCTGTAAGTGGACTGTCTAAGTAAATGAGGGTGAGATTAAGCCCCATTCTACATTTGCCTCTTCTGGTCGTGTTACCCCGTGTTTTGTTTTAGAGCTCACCATAAGGGGAACCCACTGACCACTTTGACCTTTCCTTCCAGATTTGGCATTTGGAGGTATAAATCAGGATTAGCACTGCCATTAAGCTTCAGACGTGGTGCCTATAAGACAAAAGTAAGACCATTACTGGCAGTTTTAGCACTTGGGACAATATTGCATTGCTCATTTGGAACAGTAAGGAATTAATCAGTAGGAGAAACTCGATGTTCTTGTGGGCATCACCAATCTCCCCCAATATTTTGACTATTACTTGTTCAATCAGCTGAGTGGTGGGAGGTGAGGAATGAGACAAAGATTTGTGTTTTGGTAACTTGCCAGAACTTAGATGTCAGCTAACCTTCTGAGAAGCAGAAAGATTTTTTTTTTTTTTTATGAAAACATTCGGCAGCGGTCAGACTGATGAACATATTTGGAGACACTGAAATGATGTAATGATGGCAACGATGTTATTTTTACAGCATTAGAAGTAAGGAGGACAACTACCAGCTGCCAAACTCATTGGTCACATTGATCCCTAATAAATCCTGGGTGAGCCTGCCTAATATTAGTCATAGGAGTTAAGCCTGTGAATCTGTTAGGACTTAAGACACATTACTTTTAGTTGGGAGGGTAAGAAAAAAAATCTTCTGGCATACGGTAAAAGGAGGGGTAATTTAGTATGCTTTCTTAATGTTTTGAAAAGCAGAACTGAGGCAACATTTGTTTTCTTGGATGAATATCTTTTAATCTCAAGAGAAAATGGTAAACTCTCATCAGAGAAATATGGGGGAAGTGCACCTAAGGGAAGCTTGTAGAAGTCTTTCAGGTTTCCCAGAAAAGATTAAAAAACAATAGCAACACGTGATATCATTTCCACATACACTGAATTCACGTTTACTGAACATTGCCTAAGGCATCATACTTCCCATGGAATCAGCTTTCTTTTTCTAATACATTTTAAGCAGTTGCCCTTCACAACCCTAGCAGCAGTAGTGTCTGCTAATATCTTTATTTTACAGATGAGAAAACTGCTGTTAACTATGATCCAACAACTTAATACAGCCAGTGAAGACCACAGAGCTGGTTAATTGCGAAACTGGGATTGTGTATCAGGCCCATTAGACTCCAGAGCCCAAGATCCTAAATGTGAGGCTAAACTATGGAGAATTTCCCCTCTCTGGAGGTAGCAGACCTGATGATCAGGGACTCAGGGATGGAAGTGACAGATCTGGGATCTTCAACTTACCAGCTGTGTGAGTTGAATAAAGTCATCTATGAAACTGGAGATCATCGTTCTTTTATTGAGTTTGTGTCTAGGTTAAATTACATAGCCTAGAAGCAATGTCCAATACACCATAAATGCTTAGGGGGTTGACATGTACACAAAGGTATATTTAAAATGGTTAACCAACACGGACCTGTTGTATAGCACAGGGTACTCTGTTTAATACTCTCTAATAATCTAAACAGGAAAAGAATTTGAAAAAGAATAGATACTTGTATATGTGTAACTGAATCACTCTACTGTACACCTGAAACTAACACAACGTAGTAAATAGACTATGAAAAGTGTTAGTCGCTCAGTCATGTCAGACTCTTTGTGACTCCGTGGACTGTAGGCTCCTCTGTCCAAGGACTCCCCTAGGCATGAATACTGAAGTGGGTAGCCAGTCCCTTCTTCAGGGGATCTTCCCGACCCAGGGATTGAATCTGGGCCTTCTGAATTGAAAGTAGATTCTTTACCATCTGAGCCACCATAAAAATTAAAAAATTTTAAAGTAGCTATTTTTTTGAATGACAATTATTGGTATATACTTATTAGTTTAGCCTTTGTTTACTTACTCTTTGCTAGTGATATCCAAACTTGGGGCCTGCTCTAGACCAAAAAGGTCACCTATCACTGGGAAGAGACCTTAGAATATGAACTCTCATCAGTCACCACTTATGATGCTCAGGATCAGGCTAGTTGGGGATATGATGTTTTCAGTTTTTGGTTCCTTTGCTATTGCCCAAACTAGCCAATTATTTAGATAATTCATTAAAGGCCACCCCACACCACTGCTCTCTATCTATTAGCCCTGCAAAGTGCACACCAATCTTTATTTTGTCCTTCATCTGTAAAGATTAGTGATGCTGTACCGGTCAGATAAGTGTCAGCTCTGGTTCTCTCTGGCATTGAATTATAATTGGTTCAAAGCACACATTTAGGGGAAAGATTGTCTGAGGCCTTCACAATGAAATTGCTTTTCTTAAACAGGTCTTGTGTTGACACCCAGAAAGCAAAGTCTCTGCAGAGCTCTCTGCCCACCCCCACCACCCGTTATCTATCAATCTTTTAAAAATCAATTCAGAATTTACCTATTCCAGAAATTGGTGCTAATTGCCCTTGATTTCAACTACTCCTGCATTACTCTCAGAATTTCAACTATGCATCTATAAAAGTAATTGGCTTGGGGCTTCTCTGGTGGTGCAGTGGTTGAGAATCCACCTTGCAATGCAGGGGTACCAGTTCAATTCCTGGTCAGGGAAGATCCCATATGTGCAGGGCAACAAAGCCCATGAGTCACAACTAAGAAGCCCACACCCTGGAGCCTAGAAGCTGCAACTGCTGAGCCCACAGACCACAGTTACTGAAGCCCTAGAGCTTGTACTCCACAATAAGAGAAGCCACTGCAACAAGAAGCCCTCTAACCACATCTAGAGAGTAGCCCCTGCTTGCCACAACTAGAGGAAAACCTATGCGGTACCAAAGATTCAGCACAGGCAAAAATAAATGAGTAAATAAAATATTTTTTAAAAATTGGCTTGGTTAAATGAAAAAAGTTTTTAATAAGGACAGTTTAGTATGTCTCTTCAAGTAGACAGTATAAATCCCTGAGGGCAAGGACCATGTCTGCCAGATATTAAATGTGGATGGAGGATATGAGAGAAATAGAAGATATGGTTCCTGCTCAAGGAGCATATGATCCAACTGAAGAAAGATGTTGATCTGCAACTATTACACGATACTTTCCATGTAACTCAGTTAGATTCAGTCGCTCAGTCATGTCCAACTCTTTCGACCCCATGGACTGCAGCACACCAGGACTCCCTGTCCAACACCAGCTTCCAGAGTTTACTCAAACTCATGTTCATTGAGTTGGTGATGCCATCCAGCTGTCTCATCCTCTGTCATCCCCTTTTCCTCCTGCCCCCAATCCCTCCCAGCATCAGGGTCTTTTCCAATGAGTTAACTCTTCTCATGAGCTGGCCAAAGTATTGGAGTTTCAGCTTTAGCATCAGTCCTTCCAATAAGTATTCAGGACTGATTTCCCTTAAGACAGACTGGTGGGATCTCCTTGCAGTCCAAGGGACTCTCAAGAGTCTTCTCCAACACCACAGTTCAAAAGCATCAATTCTTCGGTGCTCAGCTTTCTTTATAGTTCAACTCTCACATCCATACATGACTACTGGAAAAACCATAGCTTTGACCAGGTGGACCTTTGTCAGCAAAGTAATATCTCTGCTTTTTAATATGTCGTCTAGGTTGGTCATAGCTTTTCTTTCAAGGAGCAAGCATCTTTTAACTTCATGGCTGCAGTCACCATCTGAGGTGATTTTGGAGCCCCTCAAATAAAGTCTGTCATGTTTCCACTGTTTCCTCATATATTTGCCATGAAATGATGGGACCAGATGCCATGATCTTAGTTTTCTGAATGTTGATCTTTAAGCCAAAATTTTCACTCTCTTTCACTTTCATCAAGAGGCTCTCTTGTTCTTCTTCCCTTTCTGCCATAAGGGTGGTGCCATCTGCATATCTGAGGTTATTGATATTTCTCCCTGAAATCTTGATTCCAGCTTGTGCTTCATCCAGCCTGGCATTTTGCATGATGTACTCTGCAAAAAAGTTAAATAAGTAGGGTGACAGTATACATCCTTGAAGGACTCCTTTCCCAATTTGGAGCCCAGTCTATGTTCCTTGTCCAGCTCTAGCTGTTATTCTTGACCTGCATACAGACTTCTCAGAAGGCAGGTAAGGTGGTCTGGTATTTCCATCTCCTGAAGAATTTTGTTGTGATCCACACAGTCAAAGGCTTTGGCATAGCCAATAAAGCAGAAGTAGATGTTTTTCTGGAACTGTCTTGCTCTTTCAGTGATCCAATGGATGTTGGCAATTTGATCTCTGGTTCCTCTGCCTTTTCTAAATCCAGCTGGGACATCTGGAAGTTCATGGTTCACATACTGTTGAAGGTTGGCTTGGAGAATTTTGAACATTACTTTGCTAGTGTGTAAGATGAACGCAATTGTGCAGTAGTTTGAACATTCTTTGGCATTGCCTTTCTTTGGGATTGGAATGAAAACTGACTTTTTCCAGTCCTGTGGCCACTGTTGAGTTTTCCAAATTTGCTGGCATATTGAGTATCCATGTAACTAGATAGTACATATGCACTATGTACATATGTACACATGGATAGTACATATCCATGTAAGTAGATGCACCTTATAATACTACACTTTGAGTGTCATCAGCTCCCTAAGGAAACTCACATCTGAATTTCACAGAATGTTTGCTCTTTTGGAGGACTGAGCAAATCACTGCAAATATTCAAATAAAATCAGAACAATATTTTCTTTTATATAACATCTTTATCTACAACTTGTTCTCAAAGTTTGTTCTTTTCTAGTACATGAGCATATTGTGCTCTAGATGAGCATTTTTCAGCTGTAGCTTGTGATTTATTACTAGGTCAGGAAATTTGTTTAGGGGCCATGATCATCATTTTTAAAACATGAAATAGAATAGACAATATCAGAGACTGCACACTTAATTAAAATGAGTTTATGAAAATTGTTTTCTCTGCATGTACAGGGTCATAGTGTAAAATGCATTTCTTACTATGACTTGTAGTCAAAAAGCATTTGAAGAGTAATGTATCTAGTCAGCACCCAGAAAACTGAACAGATATTCTTAGTAAGACTATAGAAAAGCTTGATGCTTGCAACATGTTTTCTCATTGAATAGAATCACCTTGTGTTATGGTAATACTTTCTTTGCTAAGTTTAAAGCTACCCATTGAGAACAAATTCTACTGATAAAGTTCTACCGAAGACCTGGCTTAGACAGATGCCCACAGTGCACTCCCTAATGCTTCACACCAGAGATGTTAGAGGTACATGTACCCAACTGCATATAGAGCTAGATAACTGCAGACCTCATTCAGGTCCAGTTCCTACAAATCTGCCTCATGATGGACCCTCTGGACCAGAGAATCCTAGGATCTAAAGTCAGAAGGCCACTCTCAGGAAATCTCAAAGGGAAGGGAAGTCACAAAAAATAATTCCAGGATCAGCCAAGTAGGTAATTACCAAAGAACACTCAGAGGCCACGAGCAGCCACCACAGGTCTGAGCTCCCTGCTTTCAAGTTTGTCCTCCACTTTCCACTTCACATCAGTGACTCTCACTGTTCAAAATTAAGTCTAAAGATCATCCTGGCACTAGTCCTACACTCATGAAAGTTTGAAACACAAGCAAATTTCCAGGCATTTGAGGCCCTATTCAAGCTTCCCTGATGGCTCAGCAGGTAAAGAATCTGCCTGCAATGCAGGCAATGATCCCTGGGTCCAAAAGATCCCTGGAGGAAGAAATGGCAACCCATTCCAGTATTCCTGCCTGAAAAACCCCATGGATAGAGGCGCCTGGAAGGCTACAGTCCAGAAGCCACAGAGAGTCAGACACGACTGACTGACTAGGTACACATAAGTACATGGTACTTGGAAAAAATCTAGACCATGTGACAGTTACCAGAGGAAACTCTGTGACTTAGTTGCTAGTAAGTCCTGTACTATATGGAACTTAAGGTTTATTAATATGAAGTCAATTGCAAGAACTCTCTATTCTGAGCTGAATATAGATATTTATCATACTGTAGGGTGGATGTGTAACAGAACAAACTTGACTCCATATTGGATCTGTTCCTTTAGCTCTATGCTTTGTGCTCTGTTGCCTGTGCTTAGTTGTAAGTTCTCCACCTTTTCTAGTAGAATGTTTCCTATAGTCTGAAATATACAGACTAGCCAATTCTCCAACCTCTGACCTTTAATAGTATAACACTTATTCATTAAAATGCTGCAGAACAGAGAATAATATTCATCTTGTTGGAGGTTTATAGCATCACTGTTACCAGACCTATGTGGACAGTGGCATGAACAAAAGATTCCAGCAGTAAGCAGTTTGCAACAACTAGCCACAGTCCCTCCTTTTTAACTTGGGTAAGATGGTTATTTGGGACACTCAGTTTAGTTCAGTTGCTCGGTCGTGTCAGACTCTTTGTGACCCCATGGACTGTAGCATCACCACCTGCATCATTTTCTCTCCATCACCAACTTCAAGAACTTGCTCAGACTCATGTCCATCAAGTTGGTGATGCCATGCAACCGTCTCATCCTCTGTCATCCCCTTCTTCTCCCACCGTCAATCTTTCCCAGCATCAGGGTCTTTTCCAATGAGTCAATTCTTCCCATCAGGTGGCCAAAGTATTGGAGTTTCAGCTTCAGCATCAGTCCTTCTAATGAATATTCAGGACTGATTGCCTTTAGGATGGACTGGTTGCATCTTCTTACTGTCCAAGGGACTCTCAAGAGTCTTCTCCAACACCACAGCTCAAAAGCATCAATTCTTCATCTCTCAGCTTTCTTTATAGTCCAATTCTCACATCCATACATGACTACTGGAAAAAACATAGCTTTGACCAGGTGGACCTTTGTCAGCAAAGTAATATCTCTGCTTTTTAATATGTCGTCTAGGTTGGTCATAGCTTTTCTTTCAAGGAACAAACATCTTTTAATTTCATGGCTGCAGTCACCATCTGAGGTAATTTTGGAGCCCCCCAAATAAAGTCTGTCACTGTTTGCATTGTATCCCTAACTATTTGCCATGAAATGATGGGACCAGATGCCATGATCTTAGTTTTCTGAATGTTGAATTTTAAGCCAACTTTTTCACTCTCTTTCACTTTCATCAAAAGGCTCTTTAGTTCTTCTTCTCTTTCTGCCATAAGGGTGGTGCCATCTGCGTATCTGAGGTTATTGATATTTCTCCCTGAAATCTTGATTCCAGCTTGTGCTTCATCCAGCCTGGCATTTCACATGATGTACTCTGCATATAAGTTAAATAAGCAGGGTGACAGTGTACAGCCTTGATGTACTCTTTTCCCAATTTGGAGCCCAGTCTGTTGTTCCTTGTCTGGTTCTAGCTGTTACTTCTTGACCTGCATACAGATTTCTCAGAAGGCAGGTAAGGTGGTCTGGTATTCCCATCTCTTGAAGAATTTTCCGCAGTTTGTTGTGACCCACACAGTCAAAGGCTTTGGCGTAGCAAATAAAGCAGAAGTAGACGTTTTTCTGGAACTCTCTTACTTTTTTGATGATCCAACAGATGTTGGCAATCTGATCTCTGGTTCCTTGGGACATTAGTGCTCCATCTTTTTGGTCTGTTGACTTTCCAAAAAAGTCACTATTCCTTGCCCCAGCACCTCGTCTCTCAATTTATTGGTCTGTCATGTAGCAAGATGGCTTCCCTGGTAGCTCGGAAGGTAAAGAATTCACCTATAATTCAGGAGACATGGGTTTGATCCCTGGGTTGGGAAGATCCCCTGGAGTAGGAAACGGCAACCCATTCCATTATTCTTGCCTGGAGACTGCCACAGACAGAGGAGCCTCACAGTCTACTGTCCATGGGGTTGCAAAGAGTTGGACATGACTGAGCAACTAACACTACGCTTTCACTTTTCATGAAGCAAGCAGTGTGAACTTGGACTCAGTAACAAATGCACCTATACATTCTTTCTCAGAAAGCAACATTTGCAATATCACTTATGTTTGCAAACTTCAGAAATTTCTCAAGTCTTCTTTGAATCCCATTTCCTTTCTGGTTGTATTTTAAAATCTCATTGTGCATTACCTTCTGATCTTTTTCATTTGAAACTCCAGTGCTGAGTACACCATGGCTTCTATCTAACCATTGAGTCTCCATTCTATTTTTTAAAATTTATTTATTTATTTTAATTGGAGGCTAATTATTTACAATATTGTCATGGTTTTGGCCATATATCAACATGAATCAGCTGTGGGTATACATGTGTCACCCTGTCCTGAACCCCTCCTCCCACCTCCTTCCCCATCTCTCTGGGTTGTCCCAGAGCACCAGCTTTGAGTGCCCCGTTTCATGCATTGAACTTGCACTGGCCAGCTATTTTACATATGGTAATATACATGTTTCAATGATATTCTCACAAACATCCCACCCTCACCTTCTACCACAGATTTAAAAAAAATAGATTTTTAGAGTCGTTTGAGGTATACAACAAAGTTGAGAGGAAAGTACAGAGATTTCCCATATATGTCCTGTCCTCACACATTTATAGTTTACCCATTAACAAAGTTAGTAGAGGTGATGGAATTCCAGCTCAGCTCTTTCAAATCCTAAAAGATGATGCTGTTAAAGTGTTGCACTCAATATGTCAGCAAATATGAAAAACTCAGCAGTGGTCGCAGAACTAAAAAAGATGCTTTCATTCCAGTCCCAAATAATGTTTAAACTACCATAAAATTGCACTCATTGCACATGCTAGCAAAGTGGAGCTCAAAATTCTCTGAGCCAGGCTTCAATACTATGTGAACCAAGAATTTCCAGATGTTCAAACTGGATTTAGAAAAGGCAGAGGAACCAGAGATCAAATTACCAACATCCAGGGCTTCCCTGGTAGCTCAGACGGTAAAGCGTCTGCCTACAATGCAGGAGACCTGGGTTCAACCCCTGGGTCAGGAAGATCCCCTGGAGAAGGAAATGGCAACCCACTCCAGTATTCATGCCTGGAAAAGCCCATGGACCGAGGAGCCTGGTGGGCTACAGTCCATGGGGTCATAAAGAGTTAGACACGACTGAGTGACTTCGCTTTCACTATTGTATCATAGAAAAAGGAAGAGAATTCTAGAAAACATCTACTTCTGCTTCATTGACTACGCTAAAACCTTTAACTGTGGGCATCACAATGAACTGTGGAAAATTCTTCAAGAGATGGAATACCAGACCATTTTACCTGCCTCCTGAAAAACCTGTATGCAGGTACAGAAACAACAGTCAGAACAAGACATGGAACGACAGAATGGTTCCAAATTGGGAAAGGAGTACGTCAAGGCTGTATATTGTCACCCTGCTTATTTAACTTATATGCAGAGTACATCATGTGCAATGCTGGGGTAGATGAAGCACACGCTGGAATCAAGATTTCTGGGAGAAATATCAATAATCTCAGATATGCAGATGACACCACCCTTATGGTAGCAAGTGAAAAGGAACTAAAGAGCCTCTTGATGAAAGTGAAAGAGGAGAGTGAAAAAGCTGGTTTAAAACTCAACATTCAAAAAACTAAGATCATGGCATCTGGTCCCATCACTGGCAAATAGATGGGGAAACAATGGAAACCATGAAAGACTTTATTTTCTTGGGGCTCCAAAATCACCTCAGATGGTGACTGCAGTCACAAAATTACAAGATGCTTGCTTCGTGGAACAAAAGCTATAACATACCTAGACAGTGTATTAAAAAGCAGAGACAGTGCTTTGCCAACAAAAGTCCATCTAGTCAAAGCTATGGTTTTTGCAAATGGATGTGAGAGTTGGACCATAAAAAAGGCTGAATGCTGAAGAATTGATGCTTTTGTACTGTGGTGTTGGAGAAGACTCTTGAGAGCCCCTTAGACTGCAAGGAGATCAAACCAGTCAATCCTAATGGAAACCAGTCCTAAATATTAATTGGAAAGATGAATGCTGAAACTGAAGCTCCAATACTTCGGCCACCTGATGTGAAGAGCCGACTCATTAGAAAAGACTGATTCTGGTAAAGATTGAAGGCAGGAGGAGAAGGGGATGACAGAGGATGCAATGATTGGATGGCATCAGTGATTCAGTGGACATGAATTTGAGCAAACTCTTGCTGCAGTCCATGAATTCACAAAGAGTCGGACATGCCTCAGCGACTGAACAGCAACAACAACCCATTAAAAACATCACTCACTGCAAAAGCACACTTTTTTTACCAAGGATGATCTTACGTTGACTCATCAGAATCACCCAAAGTCCATAGTTGCCCTTAGGATTCACTCTTGGTTCTGTACATTCTATGGGTTTGGAGGAAAGCATCATGACTTACGTCCATCATTACAATACCATAGAAAGTATTTTCACTGCCGTATCCATTCTAGTTTCATGAGCTAGTGTTCCTTATTGCTGCTGATAATGGAACTAAGGCCTATGAATTTTGCCTGCTGGATTTCATTAGTTTTGCCTCACCTCCAGCAGATTACTGAACAAAGCTGAAGGAGAATCTGTGCTCCTTGAGGCCCAGTCAGGCCAAACAATATTTTTCCCTAGAGCCTGAATGTTCTTCAGTTCTTCGTCTCATCAGATCTTGAATAACTCAGAAACTTTAATGTCAACAAAAATATTTTCTTCTTCCATCACAACTTTTTGGGGTACACTGGAACATGTCTCTTGCATTGTCTTTATCCTCTTCCTCATTTTATGGAGACTCGGTTATGTTTTCACAATTAAGTTACATTGTCCATCTCTTTCTCTGACACCTAAAAAGCTCACTCTGTTTGCTGAATCTTCCACCTTTCAGACGTTTGTTTTTCTAACATACTCCTCTAGGTTTAGCCTTGTTCCTTAAACACCTCCATGCCTGTCCTTTAAGAAGCATGAATTAAATGAACAAAAGTTCATTACAATGAACAAAAGTCTTACAAAAGTATACCTTCTTCAAGCCAATGTGTCCATTTCCTTCACTCCATCCTCACATTGAATAATCCCACCTGGAAAGGACTTTTTCATCAGATGACACTTGAACCCATCACTGAACTTCAATATAAGACACAGTAAATTAGTATGATCAAGAGTCCAGATTCTGGAGCTAAACTACGAGTCTGAATTCCAGCTACTTTATTTACTAGGTATATATTCTTGGGCAAATCCTTTAAGTTACTGTGTCTCAGTTTCCTTATATGTGAAATGGAATTTTTAGCATTCCCTTTCTTGTGAGATTATTGTAAATATTAAATTAACTCATAGGTAAATTACTGAGATTAGTACATGATACATAGCAGGAGGTATTATGTGTTATCTTCCTACTGCTTTCACATATTCATATATTTCCCAGTCATTTTACCTCAAGAGAGTCACCTGAGGTCACGATGCACCTACTAACGCCTTAATCACGACTCTTCCCTGGTGGCTCAGACGGTAAAGTGTCTGCCTATAATGCAGGAGATCCGGGTTCAGTTCCTGGGTTGGGAAGATCTCCTGGAGAAGGAAATGGCAACCCACTCCAGTATTCTTGCCTGGAAAATCCCACGGATGGAGGAGCCTGGTAGGCTACAGTCCACGGGGTCGCAAAGAGTCAGACACGACTGAGTGACTTCACTTCACTTCAACCCTTTCTTCTGTTACAGATCTAACTTTTATAAAACTGCTAGTTGACAGTTGATTCAAGTCTTCGGAGAGAAACTATTCACAGTTTTAAGGGTATGCCCCTCCCTGGTTTCCTGGATCCAGGCTTCCTGAATCCTTCTGAGAGAATCATTCTAGTGAGCTTCTGGAGATCTTACTGCCCTTCCTCTGGTCGTTTTCCTTGAACCCCAGTCACTGTTTCTGAGCAAGGAACAGCTAGTACACTCTTCTCTAATCCTGTCTGTAAGGACAGCTAAACCTGGGTGCATAGCTCTCCCATTACTTATTGCCCAGACTGACCTCCAAGGTCTTGTTTTTCTGCTCATATTGTTCTACCCTCTTCTGTAAAAGCTTAACCTTGCTCTGAAGAAAATCTCTCTCTTCCTCTTAACCAAACATTCTTTATTTCTCTTTCATTTTCCAGAAGATCATGTTCTGATAGCTTTTAAAATCCAATTCAACTCTTCCTTGTCACCCAAACAAACTTTGTCCTTAAAGATAAGAGTATTCCCAGCCTGGACTTTTCTATTTGCCTTAGCTTTTATGTTTGAATAAATTTCATTAGGTAGCTTCTCTACCTCAAGCAAAGATGGTCGATGTCTCATTTAAAAAAGGCTCCTCTACTGGGGGGCTATTCACTGATGGAATCACTACCCCTGCGAGTCCGAACGTAGTTACCTGAAGACAATGGGCTGGGGAGAGATTTTCTGAGACAAACCATGTGAATGCAGGCAGTTAGCCTTCCACACATTACCCCCTTGACCACTAAACGCAGACGGGGAAAAACATTGACTCTGATTCTTACCTATGCCTGCTGTGAAGCTCTGTTACCCAAACCGAACTTAACTGCTCTGAAATCTATGTATGTTCTAAGTCACTTCAGTCTTGTCTGACTTGTTGAGACCCTATGGACTGAAGCCCACCAGGTTCCTCTGTCCATGGGATTCTCCAGGCAAGAGTACTGGAGTGGGTTGCCATGCCCTCCTCCAGGGGATCTTCCCAATCCAGGGACTGAACCCGTGTTTCTTATGTCTTCTGCAATGGTAGGTGGGTTCTTTACCACTGGTGCCACCTGGGGAGCCTGATATCTATAGCCCTAGCTTGAAGGCCTTTTTTGGGGAAAAAAAATACAATAAAGCTAAAATCATTCCATACAACCTGTGCCTAAAGAGCTTGCACAATGATATATAGCAAAAGAATCTCTTTTCCCACAATCTTCTAATCCTTTTCTGGGCCTCAACTACAACATGATGGTCCTGTGTAATTCTTGGGCGGCAGCAGCCTCACGTACATGAAAGCCTTTATGACCAAATCACTGGGGTCTTTCTGTCCCAGCTAATAACCAGCTGACCCACTGGAAAAATGGCAACAGATACACTGCCTCAAAACAGCAGAATACAATTCTACAAGACCTGAATCTACAGAGTACTAAGTAAGCAAGTCTCCTGGATGTACCATCAGAAGCGAAAGTGACCATGTGTTATTTTGCTACCTAAACATATGTTCTTTATTTTTACTATTATTATTTTAGGCAGCACTGGGTCTTTATTACTATGCTCAATAGTTGTAGCTCACGGGCCCTGGAGTGCAGGCTCAGTAGTTGTGGTGCTCGGGCATTGCTGCTCCATGGCATGTGGGATATTCCCAGACGAGGGATCAAACCTATGTCCTCTGCATTGGCAGGTGGATTCTTAACAACTGAACTACAAGGACAGTTCTAAATATCAGTTCTTGTTTTCATCTTTCAAGGTTAATAGACTGTGTATCACTCCTTTTGTCTCTTGAACAGAAATAATAACATAGGAAGCAGATGAAGATCAACACATTAACTTTCTTACTGATACAAGCTAAGCTGGAGAACATGGCCTCTGTGTGCATTTTTCTAGTTCTTCACGACATATTTATACCTCGCCACATGAAAGGAAATCAGTGCTGAATATGCATTGGAAGGACTCGTGCTGAAGATGAAACTCCAATACTTCACCACCTGGTACAAATAACCGACTCATTGGAAAAGACCCTGATGCTGGGAAAGATTGAAGGCAGGAGGAGATGGGGATGACAGAGGATGAGATGTTTGGAGGGCATCACTGACTTGATAGACATGAGTTTGAGCAAGCTCTTGGTTGCGGACAGGAAAGCTTGGCGTGCTGCAGTCCATGGGGTCGCAAAGAGTCAGACATGACTGAGAACGGAACTGAACATGGTCCCAGTGAGCTGGGCTCCACAGGACACCTCTGCACAAGCTTCCTGGCCAAGAAACTTGGCACTCAGAGGGTACAGACCGGAACATAGACTTTCCGTAGGTCAGCGTGTGTGCTCGGTTTCTCAGTTGTGTCCGACTCTGCGACCCTATGGACTGCCCGCCAGGCTCCTCTATCCCTGGGATTTTCCAGGCAAGAATACTGGAGTGGGTTGCCATTTCCTTCTCCATCTCCATAGGCAGAAAGCTTCAAAAAGAGAACCTGGAATTATCTCCTGTTCTTCTTCCAAGTAGCTGGTCAGAAAATCCCATGAGAAGGCCTAAGTCAGTGAAAGAATGGGGCAGACTCTTACGTAGACAAGAGTCTACTTAAGACATTCTCTCATGGGGACATGAGGCCAGGCTAACACTTCAGACTCAGCTTTTAATGAATTGCCTTAAATATTAAAAAACTAGGGGGCTGGATGGATAGGGAATTGTTCACTAAATCTCAAAGATTTTTCTAACATTCTGCCCCAGTAATTAAATGTAAATAATGTAGCGAAACGCAGGTTAACTGTTTATTCAAGTTTATAATGTTTCTAGGATGGACAAAAAATTACATTGGCCATTTAGAGCTGACATTTATTTTATTTTTTCTTGTGCATCTCTAAGACTTATTTTCCTTTATAAACTAGAGTTTTAAATTCAAGGTAGAAAACAAATTCATGGGGTTTTCAAAATAACTTTGTCAGAATATTTTAGTAAGAATTCAATTCACATGTTAACATATTTTAAATGTTTTTGAAAGTGCTTTGAAACTGTAAGACACTGTATGGTGGCAGCTTAGTTGCTAGGTCGTGTCTAACTCTTGTGACCTCCATGGACTGTAGCCCACCAGGCTCCAAATCCCCAGGCAAGAATACCGGAGTGGCTTGCAATTTCCTTCTCCAGGGGATCTTCCTGACCCAGGGATCAAATCTGGGTCTCCTGCATTGCAGGTGGATTCTTTCCTGACTGAGTCACCAAGGAAGAAATTGTATATAAGTATGATATTGCTTAGGATAAGTTTAAAGTTTTATATGGTGGCTTTTTTCTAATAAACCATATCTATTTCTAAAGGTAAAAATCTGCCTGCAGTGTAGGTGACCTATGTTCAATTTCTGGGTTGGAAAAATCCCCTGGGGAAGAGAATGGCTACACACTCCAGTATTCTTGCCTAGAGAATTCCATGGACAGAAGAGCCTAGCGGGCTACAATCCATAGGGTCACAAAGAGACAAGACTGAGCAACTAACACTTTCACTTCTAAGGGTAGATAAATACATGCAGTTTTATAAAAAGCAAAATGCAAAATTCTGCAAAATTTATCAAAAGCAACCTCAATGTCTCATCGACTTTTGAAGTTTTCACCTTCTTGATCAAAGATTGAACCTGATTAGGTCGATGAGATGAGCTTTTTAAAAATTGTTAGAACACAAATGGGAATCTCTGTTTTTTGGAAATAATTAAGACACATCAACAATCCCAACTGTCTAACACAATTGCTATTGTTATTTTTTAAATTTTCCCTTTAGATTCTCCCTCTGTTATTGCTCAATAAAACATGTTAGTCTTAGGTGCTGCTTTTTGTCTAAAAGTACTTATTTCTCAGCTGCAACCATTACAAAATCTGTATTAGAATTGTACACATGCTGACCCTCAAATATTTCCCACTTACATATGACCAGTAGGACCACATATGACTGGTGTCTCTTTTTCTATAGAGAAAGTTCTTTTTATTCAGGCTGTCACTTGAATTACTTGGGCTCCTTGGGGACAGTTAGGTGCTAGTTGTGATTAATGGGAAGTTAAAGTTCCTCCCATGACACCTCTTTCATCTTCTTCATGGGAAAGTATTTGAAAAGGTGTATAAACATCCTACCAAGTAGGAGTCACTCCCAACAATACCATTATCTGACATGAACCTTGCTATTTACAAACTCAGGTCAAAACACATAATTATGTGTAATTATACTTGTGCTATAAAATTATTCTTTAGTAAATAAAAATAACTCTAGCTTGAAGATTTCTTTTAAGTGAATAAGTGAAGTGAAGTCGCTCAGTTGTGTCCAACTCTTAATGATCCCATGGACTGCAGCCTACCAGGCTCCTCTGTCCATGGGATTCTCCAGGCAAGAATACTGGAGTGTGTTGCCAAAATATTGGGTAAATAGAATAGATCCAAATTCTCTTAATCACCTTTGTATGGCCAGATCAGATTATTTTTCCTGGGGAGGTCATTATAAGACAAGTCACAAAGTAATCTTGTCAAGAGAGACTGGTGTCTCCTCACAGGGACACATACATTCAAATGAAAATATCTAAAATCTTCTGGGTTTTCTGTTGTTATCAAGGGAATCTCCATGGTATCTATAACCTAAATAATAATTATGAATGGAAAAGGTTGGAGAGAATAAGAGAAACAGTTTTTACTTTTAAGAGGTTAGCAGGTGCTTACTTACTCAGGGAGCCCTTTTTCCCTCCGTAAGGAAGTTGGCAAAATAATTTTCTGTATACTTTACCCCTGCTACTCTTACTGGATCCTGCATCACTCTTACATTTCTATGAAGTGGCTGACTGATGCGGCCATGCTGTTCTACCTGACCCACTGTTGGAATCAATGATCAGCCTGGTCCTGTTAGCAGACCCAGGACAAGACAGTGCTATGACAGGTATCACACAGGAACTATGTAGACCCAGGGTAAATAATTAAAGTTGCAATTTAAGCACAGCGTACCAGTGACATGATTTATCAATGTTGCTACAATCCTTTAATGAAATTACAGTTTTGTATATAGAATTTAGATGCCAACCACTCATGGCTGTACATGAAAAATGTTTCTATTAAATATAGGTACTAGATTCACTAACATCAGGGGGAAGTTTTTTATTTTTATTTTTTGGTACAATTGATTTACAATGTTGTATTAATTTCTACCCTACATCAAAGTGATTCAGTTATGTATATATTAATACATGTTACCAACAAAGGTCCATCTAGTCAAAGCTATAGTTTTTCAAGTAGTCATGTATGGATGTGAGAGTTGGACTATAAAGAAAGCTGAGCACCGAAGAACTGATGCTTTTGAACTGTGGTGTTGGAGAAGACCCTTGAGAGGCCCTTGGACTGGAAGGAGATCCAACCAGTCCCTCCTAGAAGAAATTAGTCCTGAATATTCATCAGAAGGACTGATGCTGAAGCTGAAGCTCCAATACCCTGGCCACCTGATGCTAAGAACCAACTCATTGGAAAAGACCCTGGTGCTGGGAAAGATTGAAGGTGGGAGGAGAAGGGGATGACAGAGGACAAGATGGTTGGATGGTATCACTGACTTGATGGACATGAGTTTGAGTAGGCTCCGGGAGTTGGTGATGGACAGGGAAGCCTGGTGTGCTGCAGTCTATGGGGTCTCAAAGAGTCAGACACACTGAACAACTGAACTGAACTGAACATATATTGAATATTCTTTGGCATTGCCCTTCTTTGGGATTAGAGTGCAAACTGACCTTAACCAGTCTCATGGCCACTGCTGACTTTTCCAAATTTGACATATTGAGTGCAGCACTTTAGCAGCAGCATCTTTTAGAATTTGAAATAGCTCAACTGGAATTCCATCATATCCACTAGCTTTGTTTGTAGCAATGCTTTCTAAGACCCACTTGACTTCACACTCCAGGATGTCTGGCTCTAGTTTAGTGACCACACCATCGTGGTTATCCAGGTCATTAAGACCTTTTTTGTATAGTTCTTCTATGTATTCTTGCCACCTCTTCTTAATCTCTTATACTTTTGTTAGGTCCTTACCAATTCTATCCTTTATCATGCCCATTCTTTCATGAAATTTTACTTTGATATCTCCAATTTTCTTGAAGAGATCTTTACTCTTACCTATTCTATTGTTTTCCTCTATTTCTTTGAACTGTTCACTTAAGAAGGTCTTCTTATCTGTCATGGCTGTTCTCTGGAACTCTGCATTCAGTTGGGTATATCTTTCCCTTTCTCCCTTTCCTTTCACTTCTCTTCTTTCCTTAGTTATTTGTAAAGCCTTCTCAGACAACCACTTTGCCTTCTTGCATTTTTTTTTCTTGGGAATGGATCTGGTCACTGCCTCTTATACAATGTTACAAACCTCTGTCCACAGTTCTTCAGGCACTCTATCTACCAGATCTAATCCCTTGAATCTGTTCATCACCTACACTGTATAATCATAAGGGATTTGATTTCAGTCATATCTGAATTGGCCTGATGGTTTCCCCGACTTTCTTCAATTTAAGTCTGAATTTTGCAATAAGGAGCTCATGCTCTCAATCACAGTCAGCTCTGGTTCTTGTTTTTACTGACTGTATAGAGCTCCACCTTCATTTGCAAAGATAATAATCTCATTTCAATATTGACTATCTGGTGATGTCCATGTGTAGAGTTGTCTCTTGTGTCATTTGAAAATGCGTTTGCTATGACCAGTGTGTTCTCTTGACAAAACTCTGTTAGCTTTTGCCCTGCTTCATTTTATATGCTAAGACCAAATGTGCCTGTTATTCCAGGTATCTCTTGACTTCCTACTTTTGCATTCCAATTCCCTATGATGAAAAGGACATCTTTTTTTTTGGTGTTAAATCTAGGAGATGTAGGTTTTATATATATATATAGTTTTCCATTCTGGCTTATCACAGGATATTAAATACAGTTCCCTCTGCAATACAATAGGGCCTATTTTTTTTCATTCTGCATATAATAGTTTGCATCTGCTAATCCCAAACTCTTTGTCCATCCCTGCTTCACCCATTTGTCCCTTTGAAAACCACAAGTCTGTTCTTTATGAGTCTGTTTCTGTTTCATAGATTAATCCATTTACGTCATATTTTAGATTCCATACATAAGTGATATCATGTGGTATTTGTCACTCTCTTTCTGACTCACTTCACATAATATGATAATCTCTAGGTCCATCCATGTTACTGAAATGGAACTCTTTCATTC
The DNA here is from genome assembly GCF_032452875.1 of Bos javanicus. Lineage (NCBI taxonomy): Eukaryota > Metazoa > Chordata > Mammalia > Artiodactyla > Bovidae > Bos > Bos javanicus. The sequence continues at coordinate 40,273,833 of NC_083881.1, forward strand.
TTTTTTTATGGCTTATACTATTCTACTGTGTATTTGTGCCATACCTTCTGTATCCGCTTATCTGTAAAGGCATGTTTAGTTTGTTTCCACGTCTCGGCTATGAATAGCGCTGTGAATAGCGCTGCCATGAACACAGGGCTTCATTTATCTTTTTGAATTATATTTTGTACAGATATATGCCAAGGAATGGGACTGAGGATCCTATGGCGACTCTAGTTTTAGTTTTTTGAGGAACCTCCATACTGTTTTCCATAGTGGCTGCACCAACTTAGATTTTCAAGGGATAGGTCTTGTTTCAATAACTGAGCTTCTATTCTTTTCTCCTTCTGCCAAACTGAACTCCTTTTGGATTACTGTCTAAATTCCATGAATATTCCCCTAGCTATATTGTGCTTTTTGGAGAACAGTCCAGAGAACACAAAGCAAGGTAAAAATGTGAAGCAGCCAACTGCTGGGCAAGTATGAATTAGTGAATAGTACATACACATTGACATCAGGTTCCCAGTGTATATCAGAAGCTATCTTTTAGGTATATCAGTTTAAATAAACATGATGTGTTTTTAACTCTAAAAAAGGTGTAAATGTTTGGGGAAAAATATCAAAGGAAAACTTTGCTTTCACCTAACATATTTTAAGTAAGTAAATTGCATGAATGTAATATAAATTATGCCAGAATATCTCTTCAAAATGGTGTTGATATCATGTTTTATAAGAAAAAAGATGGAAGAAAGAGAAGTTTGAAAACAAGTTCCTTCAAATAGAGTTGAGGTGTAGAGTATTTGTCAGTTTTTACCAAGGTTTATAAATCTGAGATGCCCAATTACAGATTGTCTCAGTAGAAATTGATCTTAGAAAAGTGCAGAAGTTATCCACACTCTTTAATCTATATTCTTTTCTCTTCATTTATTTCTTTGCCTCTTGATTTTCAGTAAAAAATTATCTTAGGCTATATCATGTAGGGAGAAGCAATATATGTTTATTAAGAGTTAATAGGAAAAATTAAATCACTATGATTTATACTACTATCTCAAAACTTCTGGAGATCATTTAACATCAAAAGCTTTAAAAGTATACCCTGACTTTCTTTGTTCCTCAGAAATTCTACTTCTAGAGGTCAATCCCATAGCTGAGATGCATAAAATGTTGATCACTGCAATATTCTTAACATAAACAAAAATTGGGAACAATGTATCAATAAATGTTTGACTATTAGAGGTTGGTTCGTCAGGATATGACAAATCAAACCCATCAGTGTAAAAATGTGTTGCCCTAAATGATTATGCCATACATGTAGAAAAATATGTAATGACATAAGAAAATCCCTGTAATATACTCACTGATGAGAAGCGGATTAAAAACAGTTAGTACAATATGATCTTATCTTGGTCTGTTTGGGCTGCTATAACAAAATACCATAGACTGGCTGACTAAAACAACAGACATTTATTTCTCACAGTTCTGGAGGCTGGGAAATTCAGGATCAAGACAGCAGTATATTCAGTGTCTGATGAGGAACTGTTTGTTCACAGACAAACTGTCTTCCCTCTGTGCCCTCACATGTCAGAAAGATGAGAGAGCTCTCCAGGGTCTTTTTTAAAAGGGCACACGTTTCCCTCATAAGATCTCCACCCTCATGACTAATCATTCCCAAAGGCCCATCTCTAAATATTATATTACTGGAAACTAGATTTCAACATACAAATTTCGGGAGAAATTTCAATCTTGCAAAAGAAACTATATACTTAGTATAAAAGTTTATGTTCATGGAATGACCTTCTGAAAAAATTATCTTTTAGTTTAGAGATTATGAGTGATTATATAACAACAATATTAATTTATCAAACAATGTTCTCTGTGCTAGGCTCTCTTCTAAGTGCTTCACATGCACTATTTAATTATCGCAACAACCAGAAAAATAGGCATCACTGTCCCCATTTAGAAGATGAAGAAACTGAAGCCCACAGGAATTAAGAGGTTTGATCAAACTAACGATGACAGGCATGGGATTGAACGCTGGCAGTTTAAACAGAGAACACATTTCAAATTATACACTATCACAACGTCCCAATTTTTATTCATTTATATTTTACATCTTTGTCCAGATTTTCTAGAGTAAGCATGCATTATTTTATAACCAGGGAAAAAAATCTAATAAATCTTCTTTTAAAATCATGTTAGGCATTGTAAAGGAAAAGAAAAAAGCGCCTAAGTAGTGTAGAATAATATTGCTGTTTCAAGAAATAGATGTTCTGAAAGTAAATTGATGGATTAGAGTCTCCTTTAATTTTCTTTCGGGATACAGTAAAACCATGTAACTGATGAAATAACAAATGACAACATTTCTTACTAATCACCCTTTTTTTTTTTTAATATAGATGATCAACCTACCCGAGAAACATGATATTTCCATAATATGACTGGGTCTGTGCTTGCTTCTAATTTTTCTCTTCATTTCTCCATTCTAAAGAAGTCTAAACACCTCACATAGACACATGACAACTTGTTCTCCTGATAAGTAAAGAGAGAACAGAGAACAGAAAATGATACCATTGTGGAATTAAGCCTATCATCCTTCTTTCAAAAGGAATTGGTCACAATTTGCTTTGTTGAAGCAATCTGTCCCTTGTTACCGATTTATATTGCTCTGTGGGACTATGTTAGAAAAACATTATTATTATTAGCAGTAGTAATACTTGGCAGCCATTCAGCACATTTCATCAAAGACTCTAAGAGCTTAGCCATCAATCAAACTTGCCTTGGTGTGCTCCTGGGAGGAGGTGGTATTATTTCTGTTTGGAACAGAGGTTAAGTGACTTGCCCAAGGCCTTGAAGCTAGTGAGATTCAGAGTTGGGAATTAAACCCTTGAGACTTGACACCCAGCATCCCACTCTCCTTCCTGGAGCACATTCCCACTGCCTGTCTGAAAGATGTAGGGATAAATAAAGCATCTCATAGAAAAATGGCCTGTTCCCCAGCATGTGTTCTTATGCTCAGGCTCTTCTGGCTTTAAATTGAAAGAGCTCAAGTACTTTCATTCAGAATTTGAGATGGTACCTTTCAGTTCTGTCACTCATTTCATTCATTCTTTCATCAAATATTTATTTAGCATTACCACATGTTAGACAACAATTCAGTTGTTCTGAGCGACACAGTCATGGCCTGCAGGGAGTTTTCAGTCTAATAAGAAGTCAAGACTAACAGACAGATCCCTGCAATATTGAGTGATGTTGTTTAGTGTTTATTACTTTATCACAGGCCACATTTGAAATCTAAATCCTTCCTCTTTGCTGTGTGTTATAGATTTTAATGAGGCAACATCTGTCATAGCAACTTAAAGCCATATACAGTATATACACATTTTTATATATTAGCAACAATGAAATGAAAATTACAAAATTAAAAATAAGCTACTTATAAGAGAATCAAAACCAAATTAACATTTAGGAATAAATTTTAGATTTCTACACTAAAAGTTATGAAGCATCACTGAGGAAAATGAAAGGGTATCGAAATAAATAGAAACATCATGTTCACAGAGTAGAAAACTCAATACCATTAAGATATCCATGTGAAGTTTGGGGTGTCCGACTTTGCACCCCCATGAACTGTAGTCCACCAGGCTCCTCTGTCCATGGGATTCTCCAGGCAAGAATACTTTAGTGGGTTGCCATTTCCTTCTCCAGGGGATCTTCCCAACCCAGGGATTAAACCCTCATCTTTTACGTCTACTCTCCCCAAATAGATCAATAAATCCAAAACAACCTCTATCAAAACTGCAGTAGGCCTTTCAGCAGGAATTAGAAAATGAAGTCTAAAGTTATATAGAAATGCAAAAGGCCTAGAATAGTCAAAATAATTTTGACAACAAAGCACCAAGTTGAATGACTCATATTTCTTGAATTCAAAATTTACTTTAAAACTACAATAATTAAGGCAGTGTAATATTCAATATTTGCATAAAGATAAAGCTATTCACAAAACAAAAGGAAAGAAAAGAATCTTGAAACCGTTTTATATAGTCGATAACTTGACAATGATGTTCACTTCAAACATAGACTTTAAAAAATGGTATTGGAACAATAGATCATCCAATGGAAAAGGTGAATGTTGATCTTCATCTCAGATCTTATGCCAAAGTTAATTAGAAATGGATTATAATTAAACACAAAAGTTAAAACTATACAATTTATAGAAAGAAACATGGAAGAATATCTTTGCAACTGGAGATTGGAAAAGGTTTCTTTTGTACTAACCACAGAAGAAAATGGGAAAACAGGATAAATTGGATATTATCAAAATAAAAACTTGTACTCTTCAACAGACTCCATTGAAAAAAAGGAAAAATATGTAGACTGGAAGAAAATATGTGCGACACATATCTGATAAAGGACTTTCAGCTGGAATATATAAAGAATCCTTACAATTCAATAAAAGGAAGAAAATCATCAAATAAAAAAATAGGCCAAAATTTATACAGAAAAGTCAGAAAGAAAAGTATTCAAATATATAATAAACAACATCATTCAACATTAGGGAAAAAGTAAATTTAAACCACAATAAGACACTGCTTTATACTAACTAGTTGGCTAAACGTTAAAGGCTGACAAATACCAAATGTTGGGAAGCATGTAGAACAAATGAAGCACTCACAGTTTGCTATTAAAAGAGTAATTTGCAAAAGCAGTACAATGACTTTAAAAAATGTTCTGGTGACTTCTTATAAAATGAATTGTATGCTTACCATAAGACATGGCAAGAGAAAAGGAAACATATTCATAAAATCCTACACCCAAATGTTCATGGTAGGCTTATTCATAATAGTCTCAAACTAAATCCATCAGTAGACGAACATATAACTAGCTTCTATTCATACAAAATGAAATACTATTCAGCAATGAAAAGGAACAGATTCATGCAATAACATAAGTGAATTTTTAAAGCACTGCTATATACTGATTGAAAGAAGCCAGACAAAAAACACTACATAGTGTATGATTTTATTTATGTGACACTCTGGAAGAGACAAAACTAATTTATGAAAGAAATCAGACCAATGACCTAGGATGAGAGTCTGAGGCTGACTTCAAACCGGCACAAAGGAACTTTATGAATTGTTCTATATATTCATTGGGGGGCAGTTGAAATGTTCTCTGTCTTCACTGTGTGTTTGTTGCTGAGTCATATCTGACTCTGTGATCCTTTGGACTGTAGTCCACCAGGCTCCTCTGTCCATGGGGTTTTTCAGGCAAGAAAACTGGAGTGGGTTGGCATTTCCTTCTCCAGGGGATTCTTCCTGATCCAGGGATCGAACCTGCATCTCCTGTGTCTCCTGCAATGAAGGCTAATTCTTTACCCGCATGTACATATAAAATGTTCATATGTATTATATTGGATGTTAAATTATCTCAATAAAGTTTACTGAGAAAATCTGTCACAAATTTAAGCATTCCAGAAATACAAATTCCTTTGAATTAATAACCAAACATATTTTCTAATACAAAAATAACACTGTAGTCCTTCCCTTCATAGGATGAATTTAAATTTAATATAATTGAAGCTTGACTTCTATTCTCTGCCCTGTTTCTTGTCTCAAAGAGGGAAGGAAGAGTGGGCTATAGCTTTGTACTTTTTATGTTCTCTTTTGTAAATGGATATGAAAGATAGGAAAAAGCTGTCTCATGATGGGAATTTTCAGTTCAGTGTAATGGTTTACAGTATAATTTTATCACCTTTATTCTTGTATGTGTTTTGTTTTTTTTTTTTTTTACATAATGGATGAACTTATTTTCATTAATCTTTGTTTAATTCAGCTCCTTCTGCTACCTGATTGCATATTATACACTTTACTAATTGTTTTTTTAAAGGATTTTGCTATATTTACTGGGCTTTCCTATTGGCTCTGATGGTAAAGAATCCGCCTGCAATGTGGATGACTGGTGTTCAATCCCTGGGTCAGGAAGATCCCCTGGAGAAGGAAATGGCAACCCATTCCAGTATTCTTGCCTGGGAAATCCCACTGATTCTTCCCTATCTCTGTACTATTGTTTCTTGACTGTTCCTCCTTGACTGTTCCTTGACTATCTCTGCATTCCCTCACTTCCCTAATTAGTAACTGTTTGAATTGTTCCTTTGGAACTCAAGGAAGGTATGGGAAGCTGAGGCCTTTTTCCTATAAACATGAAATGATGGACCCAGAAAGACTTTTGTACCTGGGAGCACCCCACAGTGGTGCTCAGTTTACAGTGAAAATGTCCCCATTCATGCCCTTTTGAGTTGGTCTCACGTTCACAGGTCTCTGCTGAATTGTCCTTTATTGTTCTTTGATCGCAAGACTCCTTCAGCTATTACTCCCAGCTGTAGGCCCTCACTCTTCTGGCATAAAAAACTCAGCAGGACAGCCTATAAACCTTATGGTCTTCAAGATATTCCTTGGACACGTTGAAATTGTTCTATTGCTCTTACAAAATGCTAAAGGTCTGGTCATTTATACCAGGCAATTTTGAGTCAATATGCATATACCTATAGTATTTAGATGGGTCAATAGATAATCTACCTGATGTAAGTGTGTAATAGGTACTGGCATCACCTGAAGAACATCTTCCCCTGTTGGAAGAGGGGCCACAAGTCACCTGCAGTGGATTGCTTCTGGATGCAAGTGTAGACCGATGTTCGCAGATATTCTGGGGTTTCAAGAAAGTGGAAATAAGGTTTTATGTGAAATTTCCCAACAATAGGCCATATGTAGCCTGTGGACAGCTGTACTAGTTTTCTATTGTTTTTTTTTAGCAAATTATCACAAACTCAGTGGCTTCAAATAATATAAATTTATTACCTTACTGTTCAGTAGGTCAGAAGTCTAACATGGGTCTCTCTGGCTGTGTTCCTTTCTTTAGGCCCTTGGGAAAATGTTCTTCCTTGCTTTTTCCAGCTTCTAGGAGTCACCCACATTCCTTGGCTCATGGGCCCCTTCCTCTGTCTTCAAAGCCAGCAGTGCCACGTTTCTCTTGCCTTTTATCTGTTGTCACAGCTCTCTCTGACCACAGCTGTGAAAGTCTATCCACTTTTAAGAAGTTGTGTGATTAGACTGTACCCATGTAGCTAAGCCAGGATAATCTCCTCATTTCAAAGCCCTTAACTTTAATCACACCCGGAAATTCTCTTTTGCTATATAAATTAACATATTTACAGATTCCAAGGATCAGGATTATGGATACCTTTGGGGAGTCATTATTCTACCTATAAATGGGCCAGTTGTAATCTGTGGTCTAGATATTCTGTGAAGTCATCTCCAACCTAGGATTCTTTCTACTCCCTAGAAAAAGGCTATGGGCCTCTTTTGCTTTCTGTTTCCTGGATTTACCAAGATGCTGTCACACCTGTCCAAGTGAAGGTTTATGAGATTCCCCTAGACCTCAGAAACCTGCAGGTCCTTACTTCCTTGTTGACTTTTGTACCAGGAGAGGATCTGGTCTCAGGGAATAGGGGGAAAGTTTTACTCTGGCCTCATCTAACTGAGATAAATCTTTAGCAACCTCAGGGCTAGGCTTTTGAAAGTCTGTTTCAAAGCCAGTTTGTTTTTGCCTTGAGGCTAAAGTGTTTGGCTGCCCTAAAAAAAGGAAGACATCAGGTTATATGAAATACTACAGGGAGGGATTAGTTAAAATGCTATTATTTTGCAAATTAATTTTATATTGCTTTTTTCTGTTGACTTGAGAGATTTGTGTGTGCTCAAGCAGACTAGTTTTAACTATTGACCATGAGATAACAAAGAACAATTAGCAAATAGTGCTTTAAACGTCCATTATTTCAATTGCTAAAGCTGTAGCTGACTTCCGATTTTCTGTTCTGCCTTGAATAAAATGCTGAATGACCATTAACATTTCAATAATATGTGAAATTTATTTTCCCAAAACCTACAGTTTTATGTTAAACTCGCAGTCGTATAGACTAATAACTTTGTCACCTTAACTCCTTAAAATAAGATGATTTTAAATAAATTAGTAAATCATTTTCATATTTTCCTTTAAAGTTTGAAGACCTACTTGCAGTATTTCCTAATTTCCACTTTGTTGAAAGTCAATATTACTACTACCACCACTTTTAGGATAGTTAGTGATTAGAAGGGAGAAGGCAATGGCACCCCACTCCCGTACTCTTGCCTGGAAAATCCCATGGATGTAGGAAGGCTGCAGTCCATGAGGTCGCTGAGGGTCCGATATGACTGAGTGTCTTCACTTTCACTTTTCACTTTCATGCATTGGAGAAGGGAATGGCAACCCACTCCAGTGTTCTTGCCTGGAGAATCCCAGGGACAGGGGAGCCTGGTAGGCTGCCGTCTATGGGGTCACACAGAGTCGGACATGACTGAAGCGACTTAGCAGCAGCAGCAGCAGTGATTAGAAGAGTCGTGATTTTATTTTAAGTGAAATTACTTATGGGTATATTAAAACTCATTCAATGTTGTTAATGATTAAAAGATACAGATTAGAACAAAGGACATATTTTCACTTGATAGAGAATTTTCAAAAGATAAAATCTTTATCGTCAGATTGTGTAAAACAAATGAAGAATATTTTGGACATCTTTATGATAATAAATGTTATACAAGTTTTAAAATGTAGGTATTGGTGACGGTATCAAATAACTCTCCAAACACATAACAACTCCAACATGGTGGAGGTTTTCTCCTTGTACATGAGGCGATGTTGAATCAGTAAACCTGTGAGGAGAGCCTTTCTCTACATGGTCACTGGGACATCCAAGCTAACAGAAGTTCTGACTTTAATGACAACTTCAGTTGTCATTCCAAACAACTGAAAATGGAAAAGAGTTTGAAGAAGTACATGTAGGAGGGCTCTATGGGTCATTACAGCACTGATGATCATTGGTTGAACCTCAGACTCCTGGTCACATTTAAGTGCAGTGGTGGGAGGATCAGATAGTCTGGTTGCATCCAGGAGGAAGAAGAGGCTGTGGAATTTGGTGTTTAGAACAAATTCTCTGCTACAATAGGCAGTATATTTGATCTGGCATTTCCTTATTTATCCTAAGAAAATTCAAATTCTGTGCTCAAAGATTGAGCTACAAAGGGTGTTTTTTAAAGTGATCTTTATAGTGGTGAACAATTGGATACTATTTGAATGTTCAGCAATAAGTTGTGCACTGATTCAAAATACATGGTGATGTGTGTATATATACACATATTACATATTAGGAAAAGAATACACTATGGTGCAAGAATGACTACAGCAACCAATGATGTCTAGATAAACATTTATTCACCTGGAAGGTTATGCAAGGTATATCATCCATTTTAAAGAGCCGATTATGAATAGTATGTGGACTTTGAACCATTTTCTTTATAACAATATATATTGATGGATGGAAAATATCATAGAATGATATTGGCAGAGGCTATCCCAGTTACCTCTAGATTGTGGAGCCATGGGTATTTTGATTTCCTTTGTACATTCCTTTCTTTAAAAAAAAAATCCCTAAAATTACTGTATATTTATTTTGCTTTTCTAAACAAAAAATAAAGTTGACTCTACTGCAAAAATATCTAGGCACATATTTCAATACAAAAGGTATCTTTTTCTATGGATTATGTAAATCAGTAATTAGATTTATTTTGCAGAGTTACATAGACTCTTTGACCTAAGAATTCTATCTGTAGCTGGATACCTGTTCCCAGCCTCCCCGCATCTGAACTATGTAAATAGCTCTTGAACTACCTTGAGCTATGTAAATAACTCTTCCATGTGGCAGGGGCTACATCTCTAAGATTTTTTTTTCTTGTACAGTGGATTAAGTAATTTAAAGTTCTCTTGACTTAGGCTAACTCGCTCATATCATCTGCAACAGAGTGCGTCTGCTATATAAGTAGCTGAAGTGACTAGAAATAGTGCAGATTATCACCTTTCCTTGGGACTTCCCTGGTGGCTCAGACAGTAAAGCGTCTGCCTACAATACAGGATACCCGGGTTCAATCCCTGAGTCGGGAAGATCTCCGGGAGAAGGAAATGGCAATCCACTCCAGTATTCTTGCCTGAAAAATCCCATGGATGGAGGAGCCTGGTAGGCTCATGGGGTCGCAAAGAGTCCGATGCAACTGAGCAACTCCACCTTTGTTTTTCAGTGCAGTATTGTACAACATAGTACATCAAGAAACAAGGGCTCACTGGGAATGCTATTCATGAAAAAAGACACTTCACCATGACCGTCAGCTTGTTAAGTATTCACAAACTTCCTTTAATCTAGACCATGACTAATTTTATGGTCAATTCTCAGCTAATGTTTGTGGGTTTATTATTGAAGTGTCCCAGCATTTAATTTTGACTGTCCATCACCCAGGCGGTTTGTCAAAAAGTCTCATTTGGTAAATCAGAGGAGAATCCTTACTGAACTTTCTCAATTGCTTTCTTAGAAAATTTGCTCTAGAGCACATAATTGAAAACATTAGGAATTTAAGATCTTAAGCCTAGAACCGCAATAGGCACAGCAGCTTTACCAGCCATTGAGGATCTATTAACATTAAATCAGTTTCCTATCTGAAAAGAACAGTTTTCTGCTAAGATATAAAGATCAGTAAAATGGGTCTTTGGGGTGGTGTTCTTTGATAAATCTATGGGGCTTCAAGTTGTCCTCTGCACAAAGGCTTGTAGCTAAGGGACTGAGTGGGGCCTGAAATCCAGACTTCATTCGCTTCTCCAAGCTATGCATCCATGTTTGAACCTGTGTCTATCTTGGTGTTTGAAGGAGATTAGCACAAGGGCTCTGTTTGGTCTTTGCTATTCCTGCCTTCCTTCCTTGGCTTCCCTTGTGGCTCAGCTGGTAGAGAACCCACCCACAGTGCAGGAGACCTGGCTTTGATTCCTGGGTTGGGAAGATCCCATGGAGAAGGGAAAGGCTACCCATTCCAGTATTCTGGTCTGAAGAATTCTACGGACTATATAGTCCATGGGGTCACAAAAAGTCGGACATGACTGAGTGACTTTCAAGTTCATTATTCTTGTCATTGTTTATGCCTGAATAAATTGCCATACACTTTATTAAGCTTCTCTTATGGTCAGAATCAAAAGATTTTTTTCAATACAGTATTGTAGGTTAACATTAACGTGAATCACTTATTGACTAAGCCAAGACATCCCTTCCTTCCTTTCCTCTTTCCCCTCCTTCCTTTCCTCCCTCATTCCTTCCTTTCTCCCTCCGTCATCTTATTATATCCCAGATATTATACTCAGCTTCAAAGATGAAAAAATGAACATTGAAGATCCTGCCTTCCAGGATCTGGTGGTTGTTTTTCAGTCACTAAATCATGTTCAACTCTTTGTGACCCCATGGACTGCAGCACACCAGGCTCCTCTCTCCTCCTCTATCTCCCAAAGTTTGCTCAAATTCATGTCCATCAAGTCAGTGATGCAGTCTAACCATCTCATCCTCTGCCACTCTCTTCTCCTTTTACCTTCAGTCTTTCCCAGGATCAGGTTTTTTTCTGATGAATCAGCTCTTCACATCAGTTGGCCAAAGTATTGGAGCTCCAGCTTTAGCAACAGTCATTCCAATGAATATTCAGGGTTGATTTCCTTTAGGATTGACTGGTTTGATGTTCTTGCTGTCCAAGGGACCCTCAAGAGTCTTCTTCAGCATGACAATTTGAAAGCATCAATTCTTTGGCATTCAGTCTTCTTTATGGTCCAACTCTCACATCCATACATGACTACTGGAAAAACCATAGCTTTGACTATACAGACTTTTGTTGACAAAGTGATGTCTCTGCTTTTTAATACACTGTCTAGGTTTGTCATAGCTTTCCTTCCAAGGAGCAAGTGTCTCTTAATTTCATGGCTGCAGTCACCATCCTCAGTGATTTTGGAGCCCAAGAAAATAAAAGCTGTCCCTTCTTCCTCTTTTCCCCCATCTATGTGTCGTGAAGTGATGGGGCCTTACTTTCAGGGAATTTATAATCTGGTGGTGGCATCATTCAAAAAATGACAATTAACAGATAATGTAATTGTGGGCAAGGCATGCTCATGAAAGACTGCTGTGGCCTCATCTCGATTCACAATGTGTAGGTGATCAGTAAAATTTTCAAGGTCAAGCTTAGGGCATGATCCTCACTGAGTTCTAAGGCTTTTGGAGCACAGTTGTGAGTCAGAAAACCCCCAGGTTGAAACATTCTCTAAATAATGTCCCCAGCCCCTTCTCAACCCTTTACCCCTTAAGATCCTCACCTCTGTTTTATTTAGCTTGAAACTCAGCCAGGCAGCTTTCATGCGAGTCCTTAGCTCAGCCAGGCACTGAGTAAGCTCTAAAGCTACACTGTCAGAATAGATGAAAAGAAGATGCAGTGCAGAGTATCATTAGCGTTCTGATGATATTCCAATATTTGCATTAAAGAAACCATAAATATTTTAAATCAGATTTCAAAAATTCCCTGTGCCCAGCCTGATTTTCTCAGGAATACCCAAAGAAATTTGGTAGAGGCATTTTATAGAGTCAGTGGGAGAAGATGGATTGATCTTGGCTGGAAAGAAGAGTTGAAATAAAAACTATGAACTAACATAGGTCATGTATTTCTGGGGAACATTTTTGTAGGTGTATATGGTTCTATAAAATTTGACTAACTCTTTGTATAATGACTTCTAAAAAGTGATATTCTTTTTTTGTGTGTGTGCAAAATAGAAAGAATCACCTTTTTTCTCCCTTAGACACAAGTATAAAAAGTAAAACAGAATGTCAAAATATTCTAGTTAAAATGCACGATGTCAGAGATTCAGCTTCGCTGCTATTATGATCAAGCAGCATGGCACCTAAGAACAATGGAAATGGGGTGAACTCTTCCAGGCCAAGTCTGCTTTATTTGAGCACAGCACTTTTCTTTGCACTAATTTCCCTGATTGACAGCAATATTGGCAGTGGGAAGGAATTTATGGGTATCATTAATGACAAGCAGTGGAAGCTTTTAGGTATTTTTTATATGTATATATAAGAAACATTATGCCTTTCAAACTAATATGGTAAGAGGTCCTTTACTGAAATGGGATTTATAGAATCTAAAATGAAAATCTAACATACGCCATTATTTATATATACATATATAAATTATATATACATATATACATATATAAATAATGGTATATGTTAGATTTTATACATACATACATGTATGTATTTTATACATACATGTATATATATGTGTGTGTATATATATATGTAGAGGCAGTTTATAACTTTCTGAAGTTGGAGGGTGGCATTTTATCAGCTGGGAGCGTGACAAAGATGAGAGGCCATCTTGAGGATTTTGTGCTCCCCTTTATCTGTGACTGGTTACTCAGCTAAAGCACTCCTTGATGTTTGCTGTGCTGGGTCTGTAGGAAAACCTGCACTCAATCTGATGCTTGGCAAATGAGATTGCTGTTAGAAACTAGACACAAATGATGTGCTTAAATTCCAGGAGATTACATTAATGTTACCATAAATGGAAAATCAAATTGTCATCGTCTTAGAGGAGTAGAGAAGAAAAAAAAAATCTATTTATACCAGACACATCATAAAATTAAGTTACTTCACATAAAATATGAATTACTTGAGTCCCAGGAGGAAACCATTAAATATAAGCATATACAAAGTCAGTTTTGACCAAAACAAAAATGAAATAAACTCAGGATCTGATTGGGCTGTTACACAAAGGAAGAGTTGCTAAATAGACCCCCTAATTGTGGGTAGATACCAAGGACTTTTTAACTGCAGAAATTTTGATGATAAAGGAGAAGAATAAAGGGAGGGGAGAGAAAGTTCCCAGAACACCTTGCTAAGCACCATTTCCCATTGCCCAAGTCTAATTCTGATTACTTCTGCCATTTTAGAAAGCTCAAAGCCTGAGAATTTGACAAGGAAATAGACCAAAAAATTGAACCCACATGTAAACTATTTACAGGGTTGCTAGCCCAGAGAAATGGGATGGGAAACAAACAGCAACAACAGCAAATTCAAAATTGGCTATAAATCTCAAATAAGAAGTGCTAGACTCGCATTGGGCATGGTGCACCAGGATCAGCTTGCTTTAGAATTTATATCTAGATGAAGAACATCTATTACTAGTTCTCTTAGTTGTTGAAGAGAAATTTCAGAAGAGAATTGACACCCATGGAAAAGACCTATTACTGGGGAAAAAACATTGTTTATATTTCTTGCTTTGTTAACATAAGTGCTTAAATGTAGCAGTTCTGCTGAAGTGAGGAGGGTTATGTCCCCAGTGGTACAAGTAGGGCCAGAGAATGTAGAACTCAAATGGGGGCTCTATCTTTAGCCTGAGCAAGTGAACTCCGGGAGTTGGTGATGGACAGGGAGGCCTGGTGTGCTGCAATTCATGGGGTCGCAAAGAGTCGGGCACGACTGAGTGACTGAACTGAACTGAGGTCCCTTAGCTTCTGTTGTTCAATTTCATCTTTCTACTTAGCTCAGTGGAAAACTCTACCCCCTCCCTCCACAGAATTGCTAATAGCCTAGGGATGCTCATACCATCTTTAGGAGTCAGTTGATACAAAAGGACAAAGAAAATGACTGTACACTGCCTGAAGGGTGCAGGGAGTGTTTTGGGTGCTAGTGTTAACCCTAGGGATGATGTCTTACTGGCCTTGGGCATTTTGCACTCTATACGCCTGTGTGCTTGCAGAAGTTAAGTTTTGAAGTGGTATAGCAGTTCCTCACTGAGTTACTATCAAATGTTGAAAGCTCTTCATGCGTATAAATTTGCTCTGAGATTCAGCTGAGACAGTTATAAATTATTCATATTTTCACCCACTGAAATAAAATTTGAGAACAAATACTATGGTAGACTATGTGCTTGGTAATGAGATTTAAAAAGGAATCTTCAAGGACTTGACAATCTAACAAAGGAAACAAACAGAAATAAACATCACCATATACTATGATCAGAGTTATCAGGGGTCATAGGAAGTACTTTAGGAGGAACAAGAACAAGAGTAGCAGACTTGATGTTAGGACATTGGAGTAAGCTGCACAGATATTTGAACTGGGTTTGGGGCTTCCTGGTGGCTCAGAGGTTAAAGCATCTGCTTGCGTCTGCCTGCAATGGGGGAGACCTGGATTCGATTCCTGGGTCGGGAAGATCTCCTGGAGAAGGAAATGGCAACCCACTCCAGTATTCTTGCCTGGAGAATCCCATGGACAGAAGAGCCTGGTGGGCTGCTGTCTACGGGGTCACGAAGAGTCGGACACAACTTAGCGAATTCACTTTCACTTTCACTTTGAGGAATGAGATGGAGTTCACCCTATGGGAGCTGTATGATGGATGTTATTATATGAGGTTAAAGGCAGAGCAAATCCCGGAGGAATGCAAATAACAGTGTGTTTAGAATAGAAATTTTTTAATGTGTGAAATGGGAGTGGTAAAAGATGAGATCAGAAAGGTAGGATGTGTCCTAAGATTAAATGGGCTTTGGATACAAAACTAATACAAGGTCTCAAGCTATTAGCTCATTATGGAATCAATTCAGTGGCTTCCCTTTCCAAGACTTTTCTTTCTGTTTAATCATTTCCTCTGAAATAAAATTTTTTACCTTTCTTCTGGATCATATCAACATATACACATGTACTAACATTTGTTCTCTTCAAATATGAATTCTCAATGCTAGGTTTTATCCTACCCATCTCTATGTGCTGCTGTCTATATTTGGCTATAATTAAATTTACCTTCACAGATAGTTCTCAAAAGTATTATTTACTTCTTTAATAAATGCTTCAGTTTTTACTAGCTATGATGGCTAATTTTATGTGACAGTTTGTCTAAGCCACAAGTTGCTCAGATATTTGATCAAATGTTACTCTGAGTTTGTCCAAGAGGATTTTTGAACGAGATTAACATTTGAATGGATAGATTGAGTGAAGCAAATTACCCTCCCCTAATATGGGTGGTTCATGTATTGCTGAAGCCTGGCTTGGAGAATTTTGAGCATTACTTTACTAGCGTGTGAGATGAGTGCAATTGTGCGGTAGTTTGAGCATTCTTTGGCATTGCCTTTCTTTGGGATTGGAATGAAAACTGACCTTTTCCAGTCCTGTGGCCACTGCTGAGTTTTCCAAATTTGCTGGCATATTGAGTGCAGCACTTTCACAGCATCCTCTTTCAGGATTTGGAATAGCTCAACTGGAATGCCATCACCTCCACTAGCTTTGTTCGTTGTGATGCTTTCTAAGGCCCACTTCACTTCACATTCCAGGATGTCTGGCTCTAGGTCAGTGATCACACCATCATGATTATCTGGGTCGTGAAGATCTTTTTTGTACAGTTCTTCTGTGTATTCTTGCCACCTGTTCTTAATATCTTCTGCTTCTGTTAGGTCCATACCATTTCTGTCCTTTATCGAGCCCATCTTTACATGAAATGT
Source organism: Bos javanicus (assembly GCF_032452875.1). Lineage (NCBI taxonomy): Eukaryota > Metazoa > Chordata > Mammalia > Artiodactyla > Bovidae > Bos > Bos javanicus. The sequence goes on from NC_083881.1 coordinate 40,290,246, forward strand.
TCCCTTGATATCTCTAATTTTCTTGAAGAGATCTCTAGTCTTTCCCATTCTGTTGTTTTCCTCTATTTCTTCGCATTGATTGCTGAGGAAGGCTTTCTTATCTCTCCTTGCTATTCTTTGGAACTCTGCATTCAGATGCTTATATCTTTCCTTTTCTCCTTTGCTTTTCGCTTCTCTTCTTTTCATAGCTATTTGTAATGCCTCCCCAGACAGTCATTTTGCTTTTTTGCATTTCTTTTCCATGGGGATGGTCTTGATCCCTGTCTCCTGTACAATGTCACGAAACTCCATCCATAATTCATCAGGCACTCTATCTATCAGATCTAGTCCCTTAAATCTATTTCTCACTTCCACTGTATAATCATAAAGGATTTGATTTAGGTCATACCTGAATAGTCTAGTGGTTTTCCTCACTTTCTTCAATTTCAGTCTGAATTTGGAAATAAGTAGTTCATGATCTGAGCCACAGTCCACTCCCGGTCTTGTATTTGCTGACTGTATAGAGCTTCTCCATCTGTGGCTGCAAACAATATAATCAATCTGATTTCAGTGTTGACCATCTGGTGATGTCCATGTGTAGAGTCTTCTCTTGTGTTGTTGGAAGAGGGTGTTTGCTATGACCAGTGCATTCTCTTGGCAAAACTCTCAAAATTCAAAATTCTCTTGGCAAAACTCTCAAAACTCAAAATTCTCCAAGCCAGGCTTCAGCAATACGTGAACCGTGAACTTCATGATGTTCAAGCTGGTTTTAGAAAGGCAGAGGAACCAGAGGTCAAATTGCCAACATCCACTGGATCATGGAAAAAGCAAGAGAGTTCCAGAAAAACATCTATTTCTGCTTTATTGACTATGTCAAAGCCTTTGACTGTGTGGATCACAATAAACTGTGGAAAATTCTTCAAGAGATGGGAATACCAGACCACCTGACCTGCCTCTTGAGAAACCTGTATGCAGGTCAGGAAGCAACAGTTAGAACTGGACATGGAACAACAGACTGGTTCCAAATAGGAAAAGGAATATGTCAAGGCTGTATATTGTCACCCTGCTTATTTAACTTCTATGCAGAGTACATCATGAGAAATGCTGGGCTGGAAGAAACACAAGCTGGAATCAAGATTGCTGGGAGAAATATCAATAACCTCAGATATGCAGATGACACCACCCTTATGGCAGAAAGTGAAGAGGAACTCAAAAGCCTCTTGATGAAAGTGAAAGTGGAGAGTGAAAAAGTTGGCTTAAAGCTCAACATTCAGAAAACGAAGATCATGGCATCGGGTCCCATCACTTCATGGGAAATAGATGGGGAAACAGTGGAAACAGTGTCAGACTTTATTTTTTTGGACTCCAAAATCACTGCAGATGGTTATTGCAGCCATGAAATTAAAAGACGCTTACTCCTTCGAAGGAAAGTTATGACCAACCTAGATAGCATATTCAAAAGCAGAGACATTACTTTGCCAACAAAGGTGCGTCTAGTCAAGGCTATGATTTTTCCAGTAGTCATGTATGGATGTGAGAGTTGGACTGTGAATAAAGCTGAGTGCCAAAGAATTGATGCTTTTGAACTGTGGTGTTGGAGAAGACTCTTGAGAGTCCCTTGGACTGCAAGGACATCCAACCAGTCCATTCTAAAGAAGATCAGTACTGGGTGTTCTTTGGAAGCAGTGATGCTAAAGCTGAAACTCCAGTACTTTGGCCACCTCATGCGAAGAGTTGACTCAATGGAAAAAACTCTCTGATGCTGGGAGGGATTGGGGGCAGGAGGAGAAGGGGACGACAGAGGATGAGATGGCTGGATGGCATCACTGACTCGATGGACATGAGTTTGAGTGAACTCCGGGAGCTGGTGATGGACAGGGAGGCCTGGCGTGCTGTGATTCATGGGGTCGCAAAGAGTCGGACAGGACTGAGTGACTGAACTGAACTGAATATGGGTGGGCCTTATCCAATCAGTTGAAGGCCTGAATAGAACAACAAATCTTACCCTCCTGCTCATAAGAGAGAATTTTTTCTGTCTGACTGCCTTTGAACTGGGGCATCAGCTTTTTCCTGCATTCACTCCAACTGAAACATCAGTTCTTCCTGGGTTTTAAGACATCTGCCCTTTAGACTGGAATCACACTATAGGCCTTTCTGGGTTCCAGCTCACCAACTCACATTCAAGACCTTGAAAATTGTCACCTTTTGTGATCATGTGAACAAAACTCTTATAATAAATCTCTTTTATATTTATATATTATGTAAACATTAAATGTTAATTAAACATATATTTTATTGGCTCAGTTCCTCTGTACTAGTCTGACTAATACACCAGCCAACACTCTCTGATTCTCAATTTCCTCATATTTATAATGAAGATAACAAATACAATATTATCTACCATTGGGTCTATTATAAGGAAATAGTACTAATATCTATGTGTGTGATATATGTTTTTACAGTGCTAAGAGTTTAGTGGAAATAAATATAATGTAATTGGAAGCTATTATTACTTAACAATTTTTCTACCTACACTACTGTTTGGGCTTCTCTGTTCCCATTACATTCTCTGATATCATTACATCAGACATCTCTTGCAACAGGCCTCATATTTTTGGATCATCTTTATTTCTACACTTATTTTTGAGCGAACAGTTTAGCACATGTGCAACACAGCAGCAGCATGTCATACCTACGTCAAATACTCCTCTTTTATTAGCTTTGTAGAGCTATTTAACATAAACTGAACTTGTTGAAAGTTCATGATTTAATACATTTTGACACATGAATACTTCTCTAAAACCATGCCTACAATCAATATAATGAACATATTCATCATCCCCAAAAGTTTCCTGTTGGCCCTTCAGTTCCCTCTCTTGCATTTCTTTGCCACCCATTTCCCAGGATATATCTGACCTTCTTTTGGCCAGTGCAAATTAATTACAACTACAAATATTAGAATTTTCCAGAATTTTGGATAGTAAAAATTAAATTGTAGTATTCATGTCTTTCTTCTTTCTCTGAGCATCCTGTTTTTGAGGTTCATCTGTGTTGTTGAAGATATCTTTAGAATACTCCTTTTTATTGCTGAGTAGCATTTCACTGAAAGGTTATACAACAATTTGTTTATCCTTTCCTCTACTGATTTTTCCAATTTGGGCTATTAAAGCTGCTATCAATATTTATATACAAGTTTTTTAAGGAAATATGCTTTTATTTATCTTGGGTAAATACCTTGGCATTAAATGACTGTATTGTATGATAGACATAGAATTAACTTTTTAAGACCCTGCCAAACTGTTTTAGACCAGGAGTGCATAAGAGTTTCAGTTGCTCCATATACCTGCCAAGACTTGATATGGTGAGTCGTTTTAATTTTAGGCACGCTAATAGGTGTGTGGTAGTAGTTTATTGAGATTTTAATTATATTTCCCTAATTACTAATGATGTTGAGCATTTTTATGTGCATATTTTCCATCTGCATAAATTCTTTGGTGATGAGTATGATCAATCCTTTGGCTATTTTATAATTGTGCTTTTTATGTTCTTATTGAATTTTAAGTATTCTTTACGTGTTTATAGATACAAGTCCTTTATGAGACAAATAATTTGCAAATATTCTCTCCCAGTTTATGGCTTGTCTTTTCATTCTCTTAACAATGTCTTTGGAGGAGAAGATGATTTAATTTTGACAAATCAATAAATCAATTTTTATTTTTTGTAAATTGTCTTCCTGGTGTAACAGCTAAGAAATTATTTCCTAACCCCAGATCACTTACAAATCATATTAAGTTATCTCCTATATTTTCTTCTAGAATGTTTATGAATTTTGAATTTACACTTGAGAATATGATCCACTTTGATTTAATTTTTGTATATGCTGTGAGGTATGAATTGAAATTCTTTTTCTTGCTTTCTTTTCCTCTTTTTAAATATAAAAAGCCTAATCTTCATTGTAAAAGTATATGTAAGGGGTTTGGGGAGGTAATTAGGTGTGGATGAGATCATGGACACAGAACCCACATGATGGAATGGGATTCATGCCCTTGTAAGGAGGTAAAGAGCATACCCGTTCTGCCATGTGAGACTACAAAAAGAAGTCAGAGAATGCAACTCAGGGAAAGGCTCTCATCAGAACCCTACCAAGCTAGCACCATAATCCTAGACTTCCAGTCTCCAGAACTGTGAGAAATATGGATCTGAAAATCAAAGTGGAATTGCAGAATGTACATTTTTGTCCAGTAATCTTAGGTTCTGTAGGATTCAAAGTCCTGGATCTCAAGTAAGTGGAAAAGATGCTTCTACAGGGAACACAGCCAAGATTCTACTGAATTTTGAAAAGACTGCTACCAACTGATCAGTTCAGCCTTGCTGTGTGAGTGAGTTGGTAGGCAGAGAAAGGACTTACTAATGAACCTAACATCGATACCATATTATGAGGGCAGAAGGGAACATGTGTAAAACCCAGGGAACTCACAGAAGTATTTCTTATTAATTCCATGATCAGCAATAACTCTAAATGGACAAATCCAACAACCACAGCCAAGCAAAGGCAAAACAACTAAAGACTCAGAACCTATGGGGATGAAGATCTGAGTTTCTACTAAAAGAAACAGCCTAGACTTGATGTATGGCGGTCAAAGGTAGAGGGAATCTAGAATAGGTGGGAGAGAGAGCTGTTGATAAATATAAATCACAGCCCCAGTCCCTGTTGCAGCAACGGGGACTCTAGATTGCTCAACTAACCCTTCAGCATTGGTTTTGAAGATTAAGGTAAACCATTATCTTGAAGGTCCTGAATGATTTTAGGAATGAATATTATCAGGCTTTCTTATTCCCTGCCTTACACTTTTCATGCTCACATTAAATTCCAAATATTGCTGTTAGCAACCAAATCCTTTCAGGTATAATCTGGCAATACTTCTCTTCTGTGCTTTATATCTCTATCTTTCTGTCCTGACACCTTTGATTACACTGAGGGCAGGATCTCTCAATAGCCAAGTTTGAGAAAATCGGAAAGTATGGAGAATCGACACCCCCAAATAACCCTGGAGCAGTAGGGGATGGGGGCCTATAGATAAATTGTCTCTGTATCTCATAGGCAGGCAGTTCTAAGGAATGTTCTACAGCTTCTTAGAAGATTCCTAGATGATAGTCTCCAGTGATGATCAAGTTAATACATGCTTATATCGACTTTCCTTCCTTCCCTGCTTCACCTGTTCCAGTTCTCCATTCCAACCTCATGGGACTGAGCACCAGAATAAACTACTTTCACTGTAGGCTTGCTTTAGACTCTGATTTCTGGTGAGTTGTACAAGTTCAAACAGTTGCCTCTGGCACCCATGTTCCAGTGGTCATTCCTCTGTTCTTGTTAAACTTGTCAGAAACATGAGACAAGACACTCACTTTCTCTTTCGGGACATATTTTATTCTTTTGGTTTCTAAGATAGTAACACCTGGTTTGGCTTCTACCTCAGTTCAGTTCAATTCAGTCGCTTGATCATGTCAGACTCTTTGCAACCCTATGGACTGCGGCACGCCAGGCCTCCCTGACCACCACCAACTCCCAGAGCTTCTCAAACTCATGTCCATTGAGTTGGTGATGCCATCCAACCATCTCATCCTCTGTCGTCCCCTTCTCCTCCTGCCTTCAATCTTTCCCACCATCAGGGTCTTTTTAAATGAGTCAGTTCTTCGTATCAGGTGGCCAAAATATTGGAGTTTCAACTTCAGCATATTCCAATGAATATTCACAATTGATTTCCTTTAGGATTGACTGATTGGATCTCCTTGCAATCTAAGGGACTCCAAGAGTCTTCTCCAACACCACAGTTCAAAAGCATCAATTCTTTAGCGCTTAGCTTTCTTCACAGTCCAACTCTCACATCCATACATGACTACTGGAAAAACCATAGCTGCACTTCACTTATGAGGCCTCAGGCCAACCAGGAAAACAGGAGCCCATGACACATGGGAGCACCCCTAGAGAGGAGACCTGGTTCCACCCTCCTGTTGGCCACCTCCAACGCAAGTCATCATGTCCCTGGATCAGAAAAGTGAGCGCTGCAAAAAGCTTGAGGAAGAGCTTCAGGCCCCCAAAGGCCTAGAAAGGCCTTTGAAAGTGTGCAGGCTCCTACGGCTAGGAAGGAAAAGGCCAACTCCTCCACCTCTTCCTCCTCCATAACCTCCTTCTCCTCCACCAATTTCTCTTCCTCAACCCCCTCTTCTCCTCCCTCACTCCTTTGATCTCTGGCATTCCAGAGGAGGTGCCTGCCACTGGGGCACTGAGTACTTGCCAGGGTTCTCAGGGAGCCTGCTTCTCACCTGCTGCCACACAGCCTCTCTACTGAGTCAATCTGGTGAGAATTTCAGAAGCCAAGAAGAGGAGGGCCCCAGCGTCTCTGAGGCTCCACCAGATCCCCAGTTCTTGCTCAGTCATGAGCTAAACAAGCAGGTGACTGAACTGGTGCAGTTCCTGTGTGTCAAGTATGTAACAAAGGAATCCACCCCCAAAGCAGAAATGCTGAGGAGTGTCATCAGAGAGCACAAGGACAACTTCCCTGTGATCTTCAGCAAAGTCTGTGAGTGTGTGGGGGTTGTCTCTGGCATTGAAGTGAAAGAAGTAGACCCCACCAGCCACTCCTATGACCCTGTCAAATCACTCAACCTCAGCTATGACAAGAGGCATGCCCAAGACCAGTCTTCTGATACTCATCCTGGGTATGACCTTCATGGAGGGGAACTGTGCCCCCAAGGAGAAAATCTGGGAAGTGTTGAATATGATGGGGCTGTATGCTGGGCAGAAGGATTCCATCTATGGGGAATCCAGTAAACTCATCAATAATGATTTGATGAAGGAACAGTATCTAGATTATCAGCAGGTGTCTTGACAGTGATCCTGTATGATTATGGATTCCTATGGGGTCCAAGGGCCTATGCTGAAACCAGCAAGATGAAAGTTCTGGAATTTTTTTTGCCAACATCAGATGGGTGGGACTGACTCCACTTCCTTCTCATGCTGGTATAAGGAAGCTTGAGAGATGAGAGAGCCCAGGCCAGAGCTGCCCCCCGCCCCGGGATGATACTACTGTCACGGCAAGTGAAAGTCCCAGTGTCACACCCAGCAGACTATCTTGCCCCAAGTGAAGTCAGAAGCAGTTTATTCAGTCTTCATTTGAAGACAGCACCCAGTATTCTATGTAGTGGAGGACCAGGGTCGATCTGAACGGAAGTGTATAGCATCTTTGCATTTCTGTTGTATATGGGCAACTTGGATATTTATCTTTATTTTTACTTTTTCCCCCCAAATATTATTTCAGTTCAGTTCAGTCACTCAGTCATGTCTGACTCTTTGCGACCCCATGAATCACAGCACGCCAGGCCTCCCTGTCCATCACCAACTCCCGGAGTTCACTCAGACTCATGTCCATCGAGTCAGTGATGCCATCCAGCCATCTCATCCTCTGTCGTCCCCTTCTCCTCCTGCCCCCAATCCCTCCCAGCATCAGAGTCTTTTCCAATGAGTCAACTCTTCGCATGAGGTGGCCAAAGTACTGGAGTTTCAGCTTTAGCATCAGTCCTTCCAAAGAAATCCCAGAGCTGGTCTCCTTCAGAATGGACTGGTTGGATCTCCTTGCAGTCCAAGGGACTCTCAAGAGTCTTCTCCAACACCACAGCTCAAAAGCATCAATTCTTCAGCGCTCAGCTTTCTTTATAGTCCAACTCTCACATCCATACATGACCACAGGAAAAACCATAGCCTTGACTAGACGCACCTTTGTTGGCAAAGTAATGTCTCTGCTTTTGAATATGCTATCTAGGTTGGTCATAACTTTCCTTCCAAGGAGTAAGCATGTTTTAATTTCATGGCTGCAGTCACCATCTGTAGTGATTTTGGAGTCCAAAAAAATAAAGTCTGACACTGTTTCCACTGTTTCCCCATCTATTTCCCATGAAGTGGTGGGACCGGATGCCATGATCTTTGTTTTCTGAATGTTGAGCTTTAAGCCAACTTTTTCACTCTCCACTTTCACTTTCATCAAGAGGCTTTTGAGTTCCTCTTCACTTTCTGCCATAAGGGTGGTGTCATCTGCATATCTGAGGTTATTGATATTTCTCCCAGCAATCTTGATTCCAGCTTGTGTTTCTTCCAGCCCAGCGTTTCTCACGATATACTCTGCATAGAAGTTAAATAAGCAGGGTGACAATATACAGCCTTGATGTACTCCTTTTCCTATTTGGAACCAGTTCCATGTCCAGTTCTAACTGTTGCTTCCTGAACTACATTTAATAAAGTTTAATTAGTTCCAGAAAACAAGCAACTTCTGTCCATCCACTTCACTGTCCATCTTCACTGCCTACTATGTCACGGTAATATCAAACCTGAACCACTGTCACAACCCTCTGCTTGGCCTTCCAACTCCTACTCTTGTTCCTTAGAAGTCAATCTCTGCACAGCAGAGAGAATGACCCCTAAAGTTCATTAATCAGAACACGTTGTTCCTAGGCTTAAAACCCTCCAAAAGGCTCCCTGCTGTACTTAGAATAAATGTAATGACTGATCATCACCTTCAAGATTCTACATGAACTGACTGCTGCCTGCCTGTCTGACTTTTTCATCTACTGTGCTCCACCTCTCATTATGCTACAGTCACACTGGCCTTGCGTCTGATCTATGAGTTTACCAAGTATATACTTGCCTGAAGGCACTTTCACTCTCTGTTCCCTCTGCCTAGGACAAGCTGCCATCATATCTTTACAAAGCTTGCTATTTCTTGTCATTTGTCTCAATTTAAATATCACCTCCTTAGAGAGGCCTTCAAGTCTAGCCAAATACCCTACCCTCATGCCCACTCACTCTAATATCGTATTTCCCTATTTTTTAAAATGATGCTATTTTTATTAATTGTTACATTTAGAATTTATTTTTTAAAATTTTAATTGGAGGATAATTGTTTTACAATATTGTATTGACTACTGCCATAGAACAATATGAATGAGCCTCAAGTATACATGCATGCAAGCTCCGTCATGTCTGACTCTTTGCGACCCCATGGACGGTAGCCCACCAGTATCCTCTGTCCACTGGATTCTCTAGTCAAGAATACTGGAGTGGGTTGCCTTTTCCTACTCCAGGGAATCTTCCGACCCAAGGATTGAAGCCATGTCTCCTATGTCTCCTGTATTGCCTGAAGATTCCTTACCACTGGGCCACCCACTGCTAAGTCGCTTCAGTCGTGTCCAGCTCTGTGTGACCCCAGAGACGGCAGTCTACCAGGCTCCCCTGTCCCTGGGATTCTCCAGGCAAGAACACTGGAGTGGGTTGCCATTTCCTTCTCCAATGCATGAAAGTGAAAAGTGAAAGTGAAGTCGCTCAGTCATGTCTGACTCCTAGCGACCCCATGGACTGCAGCCTACCAGGCTCCACCATCCATGGGATTTGCCAGGCAAGAGTGCTGGAGTGAGGTGCCATTGCCTTCTTCTATGCCACCTGGGAAGCCCTTAAATATGCATATATCCCCTTCTTCTTGAACCTCCTCTGCCTCCTACTCCAACCCACCCCTCTAGGTTATCACATAGTTTTATTTGTGTATCACTACCCAAGATGACCATGCTCATTTATTTGTTTATTTCCTCTTTCTCTCTTGGGAATGGAAGCTCCATTAACACTTACATTCCCTAACACTCTTTCTGGTACCTATATGGAATTTATTAAACACATTGAATGAGTGAAAAAAAGATTTCACTACAAAGCAAGATTTTACTTTTTAAAAAAGTCTTAGATCTATGGATCCTTCTCTGCCTTGCTGTTAAATATTTACTCTTTGCAATTCTGTTAGTTTTACATAATCTCACTTGCAGTTTTTTATTTAGCAATTTCTCAGTAATTCCTAAATCATGGGGATTTATGGCAGTGATTAAAAGGAGTATATGCATAGAGCTGTTCCTTATATGCTGTCCTTATTCACAAATATAGTTCTTTTGGCCCAACATGTATGAAAAACAAACTGAAATAGTGTAATGTGGTCAGAAAAACATAAATTGAAGTTGTAATACATTTACTTGTAACACATTATATAATGAGACCTGTTTTGCTTCTGAGTCAACTGAAGTCTCCAAACAAATAAAGCAATAGAGGAAAACATCCTGACCTTTCAAAAATGTCATGTGACTCCTCTATGCAAGATTTGCAAAGGTCCCACCCAAACTCAGTTTTATTGGCTTCAGCCCATTCACTCAAAGGAATAAAATGCCTGAGTTTGAAGATACTGGGAGAGAGAATGTCTTCTGAGAACACTGTTGCTTTTTGTGGTGCTTTTCTTGCCCTCCCTCCCTCTGGGAAAAGATTGGGTATTGCTTTCCCTTCATTTAAGCCATAAGAGTGATGTTTCAAATTGACCCTCTAGAGAATCTGCTCAGGGAATCCTGGAAGTTGGGTCATGTGGTTGACCAGTATCTGTAAGATGGTCTTGGTGGCAGCAAGAATGATGACAACACTGTGAACAAGTTGATGACAGATCAGAGACGCATGCATTTCCCCTGGATTAAAGAAGGGCCCCACGGAAGAGAAGAGGCCCAAAGATGGTTTCATAAGTCCCAGAGAGCTTCCTGAGAGATGTGAGCATCCCAGCTGGGAGAAGGCTGTGGTACACAGAGTGCAGAAGCTGAGGAGTGTGTTGATGTATCAAGATGGAGAAGAGATACCGCCCAATGTCAAACGAGCCGTTGTGAGACATTCTCCATAGAAATGATTCCTGAGGAAACAATAAAAGGAAGATTCAGCTTGAAATAACCATAGTTAATATTTTACTTTATTTGACATGCTGAATACTTTCCCCCTAAAATTGAGAAGAAATCAAGGATGTGTGCTATCACCACATCCATTCAAATTTGTATTGGAAGTCCCAATCAGTGCAATGAGGCAAGAAGAATAAATAAAATATATCTTTAAAAGCATTGTACTAAATGAAAGGTACCAGACACTAAAGGCTTGACAGTGTATGAAAAAGATGAAACTAAAGGAAAAATAATCAGATCAGTTGCAGGGGATGGGAGTATGGAAGAGATTAGATGGAGAAGAGGCAAAAGGGAACTTTTTGGGGCAATGGGGAAATTTCTATGTCCTGATGTTGTGGTCATTACATGATTGTATATGGTTGTTAATTTTTCTCAAGAAATTAAATAAATCTGATATAAAAGTTAATTATGCCAAGAGCTGTAATAAAAATATGAGAAATGAGTGGGGAATCATAGACAAGGGAAATATAATCTGAAATAAGGTGGCGGAATGTTTTGAGATTAATACAGGATCTATACCTATCATCTCACATGACACTGAGCATCAAGTGGCCAAATAATAAGGTATGTGAGCTTCTGAAGTTGAATGGGATACTGTATTATGTTATATAAATGCATCATTGCACCTGTGTTGCTGCCAGTTGAATATATGCTCCCAACAGCAGAAATTTGGTCTCATTCATGATTTTATCCTGTGCTTATCATGTTTGGAAATTCGTTGGCACCATAAATACTTCTTGATTGATGGACTGAGCATCTTGTGGGGAATCAGTTTTAAATTCCCAGATCTCAGTTGGGAGTTAATCTTCTCAAAAATGAGAGGAGAATTTTAAACATTTTGCCTATTTCCTACACCAAAATGTTCTTCAATTATACTCACCCAGTCTTCCCCAACAGTAGATTCACACACTTCCTCCTGGAAACTTGTTGGTCTCCCAAGCCTGGATAAGCATTCATCAGGTGAATTTTTCCTAATTTGGTGCTTTTTACATTGTATGAGCACATAGTCGGGGCTTCCCAGGTGGCACTAGTGGTAAAGAATCGACCTGCCAATGCAAGAGACGTGGGTTTGATCACTGGGTTGGGAAGATTCCCTGGCAGAGGGCATGGCAACTTACTCCAGTATTCTTGCCTAGAGAATCCCAGGGACAGAGGAGCCTGACAGGCTACCTTCTATGCAGTAGCAAAGAGTTAGACAAGACAGAAGAGACTCAGCGCAGCATAACTAGCCAGATTATAAATTCATATGACCATGATCCAAGTTTGTATTATTCATTTTGTATCCTAGAACCGAATACCAAGACTCACTCATACTGAATACTCTATATGCACTTTGAAAAAAATGAGCACTTATAAACTTTAATTTTTCTTTTATCAATGATAGAAATGAAAGGGCTGAGAAAACAGAATCTTAGTAGAGCTAAAAGCTTGTATTCTACTTTAGAGTTTCTTAATCAGCACCCACTGGGGTCTGAACCTATTTTTATTTTTGTACCAGTTGAGCACAAAGTTAAGTAAGGAATAAGGCCAGACAGAGAATACAATATATTCTTGTGATTTCTTTTAACCTCCCACTAGGAAACTAATAAGCTGAAGCAGGGGCAGTGGTAGTAAGGAAAGAATAAAATATCCTCTGAACAATGGCTCTACTTAAATATTTCCTTAATAAATGCCACAGCATTTGGGAATTCATTAAAGGGAAGAACACCCCTTTCTATATGTTAACTGCAGCTTCAGCAATAGGAGAGATAATTAAGAGATTCTTTGAACAGAGCCAACTTTCTCAGCAGCAGACTAATAGCTATGATTTTCCTAAAAAGGACTTTCCTAATAACCTATAAGCTTTCCTAATCCCTGGTTCAGTCCTGTTTTCTGTCTATGAATAAAAATAGAATAGTTCTGAAACCCAACCCTAAAGTGCTTAAAATTTAGAATCTCTTTTATTTTATTTTATTTTTTAGAATCTCTTTTAAAAGAGAAGACAGATTGGCTCACAAGTATCTTCCCTTGCTCAATCTTTTCCTCCTTGTCCCCTATTTCTCACCTTTGCAGAACTCCAGTTCAAGATAGAAATTTTTAGCAATATGTATTCATAATGTTTGGGCTTCCCAGTGGCACAGTGGTAAAGAATCTGCCTGCTAATACAGGAGATGCAAGTTTGATCTCTGGGTTTGGAAGATCCCCTGGAGGAAGAAATGGCAACCCACTCCAGTATTCTTGCCTGGAGAATCCCATGGACAGAAGAGCCTGGCAGGCTATAGTCCATGGGGTCACAAAAAGTCAGACATGACTGGGCATGCACACACATTCATAATATTTACCTTAAAATTGGGATGCATCCTAAATAAATTGATTAATTTAATTAAAAAAAACTTGATTGTGGTAGTGGTTTGTGTTTATTTACCAAAAATCATCAAAATGATGACTGAAACAGGTGAATTTTTTTAATGTAGGTTATACTTTTGTTATATCAATCAATTGTGAAAGAACTGTTTTGGAATTTTGCTATAAAGTGTGTACTGTAATGAACTGAAATCTAGGATCATACTCCATAGAAGGTGTAGATAGACAGCTGATGATAGATAGATAGAAGCCATGTATTGTTTTCTCCATAAACATAACTTTATTTCTGGTTATCTTTATTTTTATATATATTTTCTTTTCCATTTATTTTTTAGGAACTGAATTTCAGCAGTGCAGAAAGACTTTTTTTCATCAAAGGACTTAGATTGTAGTTGTCATCACAGGTATATAAGAAAACGATTCTGAGTTCATTTCATGACCAATTTAGTGAAATTGCTTGTTAGTTTCCAAGGTTTTTCAGTTGATTCTCTTGAGTACTTTTTCCATGTCTATAACCACATCATTTGAAGATTTTAAAAATTGTTTTTCTCTTTTCCAGTATTATACGATCTCATTTCACTTTCTGATTGCATTACTTAGCATTTCCAGGAAGACTTTAAATACTAACAGTGAATTGAGTACCTTTGTCCCGTTCTTAACTCTAAATGAAATTACTTTCTACTCTAACATTAAGCATGATGACAGTTATTTAAGATGCCATACATATATAGATCAAGTTAAGAAACTATTCTATCCCCTATTTTGCTAAGAGTTTTATTAAAAGGATATTAAATTTATCAATTGCTTTTAGATCATCTATCAAAATGGTCTTTGATTTGCTCCTTTGACCTATTGGGAGAATTTACTGATTCATAATATTAAATTATAGTTGGGCTCTTTTTTTCACATACTGCTGGCTTAATTTGCTATTTAATTTAGGGTGTACATCTATCTTGAGAAGAGAAATGGTTTTGGTTTTTGTTACTTTCTTTTGTTATATTTTATTATTAAGGTAATTACTAGGGTAATTGTACTGTTACATACCAGTTGAGAACTTTCCACTTTTCTTTCTTCCATTGAATAGATAAAAAGAATGGAAGTTTTTCTTGGAAGTTTTGAATATTTGACTATAAAAGAGTGGATCATGTACTTTTTGAAGAAATTATTTTACAAGATTTTACATTTCATGTTTATTGATCAGTTAGATTTTATTCTCCTTGACTCAGTTTAGGAAATTTATATTATCCATTAATATCATAAATTTCATCAAGATTTTAAAAATTAGACTTATTCAATTTTATATACAACATTCTCATATATGTAAAAATAATCTTACCTATAACTTTGGTCTTCATAATGCTGTATCTGTTTCTTCTCAATTTTGTTCACTCTCTCTGTGTGTTGCTCCCTCATTGACAAGCCTTCTCAAATATATTTCTCTTTGCCTTTGAAAAAATAAAAAAAAAAAAAACAAGCTTTTGGACTTATTAATGTTATTTTTCTGTTTTTTGTTTCATTTCTACTCATATCTGTAAAGTTATATTTCCCTCCAAATATGTTACTAGGTAGTCTAAGATTTGCAGCAAAGGCTGTTAGTTACCTACTCGATATTCAAGTTCATCTTTTTAACTAAAAACCAGGTCGCTGATGTTAATTTGGGCAGCAATATGTGTTGTTCAAAAACTATATCTTTCAGTCTCCTTTGAAGTTAGGTTTGACCGTGTCCCTAAACCCTGGCCAATGAAATATAAATAGAAGGTAGTGGATAGGACTTTCAGGTAGGCATTTTAAGGTAGTTGATTTTGCCTTCCCTAATGTCTCCAGTTGGAAGGTGGGTGTAATGGCTGGAGATCCAGTAGCCTCTTTGTCACTTTGAGAATGAAATCAGTGTTCAAAGAATTATAAATCAGAGGGATAGCAGAAGGAGCTGGGTCTTTACTATCATGTGAGATCCCAAACCAGCCTTGGGATGCTTATCTCTGAATTTCCTATTAACGGAGTAAGCCATACTTACTCTCTTAATAGGAAAATCAGATAATGGTCCTCCTTTATTCTAGATGAGGTTTCCCTCATAGTTCAGTTAGTAAAGCATCTGCCTGCTTTAAAATGCAGGAGACCCCGGTTCAATTCCTAGGTCAGGAAGATCCGCTGAAGAAGGGATAGGCTACCCACTCCAGTTTTCTTGGGCTTCCCTTATGGCTCAGCTGGTAAAGAATCTGTCTGCAAATAGAGGAGACCTGGGTTTGATCCCTGGGTTGGGAAGATCCCCTGGAGAAAAGGAAGGCTATCCACTCCAGTATTCTAGCCTGGAGAATTCCACGGACTATATAGTCCATGGGGTTGCAAAGAGTTGGACATAACTGAGAAACTTTCACTTTCAGTTTGTCCTGGATATTATTATTTGTCTTAAATTTCATGTTGTTGATTATTGATATGAATTTTCTTGGCTTGTTTGATAACTTGTTAGTAATATTTTTGGCTATGCCTTAATTGTCAGCCTTCTGTCATTTAGCTTCAGGTACAACTTGTAAATTGCTTATTATAAAATTTAACTTTTTGTTTCAATTCACTGTTTAGAAACAGTCATTTTTACAGAATACTTATTATATGCTTTGTGTCATGTATTGTGGAAAGTACTGTTTTATAAGTTTTTATAACTATCTTACATTGTATTTTGTTCAATAATTTTCTTATCTTTTGCTTTGCTGTAGTTGTCCAACGTTCAGAAAACTAAGATCATGGCATCTGGTCCCATCATTTCATGGGAAATAGATGGGGAAAGAGTGGAAACAGTGTCAGACTTTATTTTGAGGGGGCTCCAAAATCACTGCAGATGGTGACTGCAGCCATGAAATTAAAAGATGCTTACTCCTTGGAAGGAAAGTTATGACCAACCTAGATAGCATATTAAAAAGCAGAGATTACTTTGCCAAAAAAGGTCCATCTAGTCAAGGCTATGGTTTTTCCAGTGGTCATGTATGGATGTGAGAGTTGGACTGTGAAGAAAGCTGAGCACCAAAGAATTGGTGCTTTTGAACTGTGGTGTTGGAGAAGACTCTTGAGAGTCCCCTGGACTGCAAGGAGATCCAACTAGTCCATTCTAAAGGAGATTAACCCTGGGATTTCTTAGGAAGGACTGATGCTAAAGCTGAAACTCCAGTACTTTGACCACCTCATGTGAAGAGTTGACTCATTGGAAAAGACTCTGATGCTGAGAGGCATTGGGGGCAGGAGGAGAAGGGGACGACAGAGGATGAGATGGCTGGATGGCATCACCGACTTGATGGACTTGAGTTTGAGTGAACTCTGGGAGTTGGTGATGGACAGAGAGGCCTGGCGTGCTGTGATTCATGGGGTCACAAAGAGTCGGACACGACTGAGCGACTGAACTGAACTGAGTTGTCCTTTAATCTCTGTAAAAAGATTCATCTTCTGAGGGCCTGAACAAATAGAAGTAGAAATTCTTTGGAATAGCAGGATAAGTCCTTTTTAGACAAGAAGATCTTGGAACAATAACACTGTTGTCAAGATATTTACTATTTCACGTAAGAAAAACCAGTGAGCCATTCAAGTCTGGTAAAGTGAAATATTCATTGGAAAGACTGATGCTGATGCTGAAGCTCCAATACCTTGGCCACCAGCTGTGAAGAGCCAACTCATTGGAAAAGACTCTAATACTGGAAAAGATTTAAGGCAAAAGGAGAAGTGGGTGGCAGAGGATGAGATGGTTGGAGAGTCACAGATTCAGTGAACATGAATTTGTGCAAACTCCAAGAGATAGTGAAGGACATGGAAGCTTGGTGTGCTGCAGCCCATGGGGTCGCAGAGTTAGACATGATTTAGTGACTGAACAACAACAACAAAATGAAATCTAAGAAAATATAAGTGGATGTCTCAAATTATTGTCTCATTTGTGACCTAGAGATTTAAGGACAATACTTATTAAAATCTATTAAAGTCTGTCTTTTTTCTTCAGTAGATGAGTCACAGAGAGGGTAGTTTCTTGATTTTCCCCCCTTTTTAAAACTTCTTACAATTCAATTATATTCTCACATTCACACAGTGAGAGTCCTTAACCAAAATGTTGAAAAGTGTGTGTCATGAGTTCCCTAGCCCCACATTTAAGGACCTGAAAATATAAGAAAACTATATAAAGAGAATAAGGAACAGTTAGAACAGATTCTTGGAGACTGAATTTTTAAAATCCTTCTGTTTTTGCCAATAGGTACTTGCTCACCAGGTATAGGTGGTTATCAGTTTCTGCTTGCAATGTGGTAACAAACACCAATTTCATTTGTCACTGATCTGCTTTGGGGACAGAGAATTGCTAATCTTAAAGGTGAATACACAAAGTTTACATTCTTGCATAATCCTATTTAAGACTTACCAAGGAGAAAAAAAGCTTCAGCCCAACTCAAAAACATATATAATTTTACTCTCAATCTTTTACATCAACAAAAATTTTTGCCAAGTATTAAGTATCATGTCATTTTGCTTTAGAGATTTCAAATAGGTATCTTCATTTGTGTATAATTTTGCTATAGGAGGAAGGAGTTGGAAATGAAGAATTATAAATAGAGAAGAAAATTTACATTAAGATCAGTGTTCAAAAATTGTGAAAGGATATTAAGATAAGAGAATATTTTAAATTGAGTTTGACATGTACTATTTATCTGCAAAAAAAAGCCAGAATGGAAGGTGTGCAAGCTAAATTATTTAACCTTGAAACCATTTTGCTATTGAAAATGTTAAAAATGATCACCTTTCAGACTTAAAGGAATGGAAGTGACCTATAATGAAGTTTACGACTTTTGGAAAATTAATCTTGTTAGGTTTCCTTTATGTTTATAGTTTATGATTGTTTCAAATTTTAGTGAGTCACATTAAAAAATCAGTACATAAGACTGCTTTTTGCTCATAAACAAAACAAAGAGAAAGATATTACTGGGACCTTATCTTCATTCTCTTATGAATAGGATGAAACCTATAACTTTTCTTTTGGACATAATTATCCTGAATTATAGCCCAAAAAGTTTTAAATTAAGTTTAAAAACATTAAATGAGTACAAATAGGTCCAGATTTAAAAAAGTGTTTTTCCATGGGAAGAAAATAATGGCTGTCAAAGAGTCACCAACATTCAATTCGAGCATCATCTCATAAACACAGTGTTCCAAGATGCTGGGGGACTATATACGTAAATAAGATATGCTCTCTATCTTCAAGGAACTTTCAGTGGGGGTGACATACAGAGCCAAAATATGTATAAATGAAGGCAAAAAAAAAGTTTCCCAGACTCCTCTGTAGGGACATCCTCTTCCATGCCAGCCCCCTCTTCTGCATACACAAACTCACACTTTGAAAAATTTTCTACATTGATGTTCCTCAAGGATGGAACTTGCCTCTTATCCTCTCTAATGCTCTATATTTTCTATGAAATTTCAAGGCCAATGAGTCTCAAATACACATCAAACACAGATTTCTCCTTTGATCTTAAGCGAACCTTAAACACAAGTTTCCCCAAAGTGAAAGGATATTCTCTCCAAGAACTGATCTTCTTCCAGTGTCCTTTATCTTGGTGGATGCCATCAGCGCTTATTATACCCAACCCTGAAACACTGACATCTCCCTCTCTCTCACCCTGAATCCATATCAAACCATCACTAAGGCTAGATTTTATGATCTAAGTATTTCTCAAATCTGTACACTTCTGTTTACCACCACAAACATCACCCAAGCCACCAGTTCACACCTGCACTACTGCAAAAGTCTTGTAACTCATTACTCTGTATCCACTTTCATAATCCTTAGATAATTTCCCTGATACAACCAGAAACTTCTTTACAAAACTGTGTCATTGCCCCAGCTTCAAAACTCAGAGGTTTTCCATTTCTCTTAGAATAAAGACAAAACCTGAACACTCTGGGTCACAACAGGTACTCTCACTTTATTCAGCCCCTACTTTATATCTTCTAAGTGTTTCTGACTTTCGTTCATTTTTTAAAAATAAGCAAAGTCACTCCCACCATGAAGCTTTAGCATTCTCAGTCCATTTTAACCATTTCCCCTTTTCATCTGGTTGATGCCTACTGGTCCTTGAAATCTCAGTTTGCCTATCAATTCCTCAGAAAATCTCATCCCAGCCACCCAGGAAAACCTGTTACACGTTCTCACAAAACACTTTCTTTCCTTGCAGAATTCTTTTTCTTGTTCATGTCAGTTTATCCTTATATCTTAGGGCCATTGTATGATTAATATTAACAGTCCTCTTCTCTATTAATCTAAGCTCCATGAGAGCAGAAACTCTCATAGGATAGAGCAGAGTATCAGGTTCATGGTACCTTCTCAGTGAACATTGTTGGATGCATGAATGGATGGATGAATGGATGGAATCATGAAAGATATGGATGGAAGAGCAGAGGAATTATCAAAGCAGATTAGAAGTAGAACTTTAATTCTCAAAGCAAGATACAATGGATTTCTTGAGGCAATAGCTTCTGAGTTGAACTTAATAGGCTAAGAAAAAGGGGAAAGCTCTTCTAGGTTAAGGGAAGAAAAGTTTTTTAAAGTAATAAAATATAAAAGTTTTAAAATATTGTTAGCACAGAAATGTAGCCAGTGTGGCTAAAGTAGGACTCTGTGAGGCATTACATATATAAAAGCAAAAAAGGCACAGTGGGTAAAGAAGCCACCTACCAAAACCGGAGACACAAGAGACACGGGTTCGATCCCTGGATCAGGAAGATACCCTGGAGGAGGAAATGGCAACCCATTCCAGTACTCTAGCCTGGAAAATTCCATGGACAGAGGAGCGTGGTGGGTTATAGTCCATGGGGTCACAAACAGTTGGAAATGACTGAGCATGAATAAAGAAAGTGAAGTCGCTCAGTCGTGTCAGACTCTTTGCGATCCCATGGACACCAGGCTCCTCCATCCATGGGATTTTCTAGGCAAGAGTACTGAAGTGGGTTGCCATTTCCTTCTCCAGGGAACTTCCCAACCCAGGGATCGAACCCAGGTCTCCCAAATTGTAGACAGACGCTTTACCATCTGAGCCACCAGGGAAGTCCGAGCATGAATAAGGAAGAATCTTATTTAGTAGACAATGAAACATCACTGAAGATTTAGAGGAGGAATGTTGAAAGATAAGCTGAATTTAAAGGATGGGCTAGAGAGTCAAGAGATTAGAAAGAAAAAATAATAGTTAAGAGGCTACTCAAAAAAGAGAACAGAAGTCTCAAGTGAGACTATGAAAGTGAAGTTGGAAAGGAGACAAGTGCTAGACACATTTCAGAGAATGAACCAATAGTCCATTCTTGCCTGGAGAATCCCATGGACAGAGGAGCCTGACAGGCCGCAGTCCAAGGTGTCACAAGAGTCGGACACGACTTAGTGACCAAACCACCACCACCTCTGGGTGACAATCGAAAAGAGAGGAGGAAGAAGGTGATGATATTCAAGATGTTTTGATTTCTCTGTCCTGTGTGACTAGGTCGATGGGATATATACAGGTCCATGGGAGGAGGATGGTGATTAGCAAGAATAACCTTGACAAAGTTTCAGGTTAGAAACAATGAAAGTTGGATAACCCAGTATAATATCATTATGGAGAGGACCAGCAGGTAGTAATTGCAGTCTTGCCCTTGGACCCTCGTTTAAGTGTCCACAGTTTAGAGAACTTGACCCTGGTCCTGGTCTGGATATGTTTCCTTGGGACAAGGAATCCACAGGTCTAAAATGGATGTGCCCTGGAGTCTGATACCTATTGTTACATCAGTTCTGGGTTCCTGAGACCTTAGATACCATGTCCAAATGGCCCCCAATCCACTTCTAGAATTGGTGCAGACTTCCTCTTTGGGACCATACTCTGATGTGCCTCCCTTAGACTCAAGAGATGTTCAAAGGATAGCTGTTTGCAAGGGTGTGGATGCAGCCTCCACCTGAGGTTGGGGGTCCATATGCCTACTCATGAGGTCCCAGACGGTGCTGGATAGAGTCAGAAAGTGAAGGAGAAAAGGACAGGAGGCAGGGCTGGAATAGTTCTCACCTTTTGTTATATCCTGAGGGGGAACCCCCAGAAATCTCACAGTTTACACTTGAACTCGGCTTTTCAGGTTTATACGGAGGCATATTTCCCAGGATAGGAGAATAATCTGTATTGGACTGTTAAAACATTAGGCATCTAAAATATATACACTGTTGGTAGCAATAAAAATTGGTACAACCACTATTAAAACAAAAATGACTAAAAATAGAGTTACCATATAATCCAGCAATCCTATTCCTGGGCATATATCCAGAGAAAAATATGGTTCAAAAGGATACATGCATTCCAGTATTCTTTGTCACACTGTTTACAATAGCCAAGACGTGGACACAACCTAAATGTCCTTCAACTGGCGAATGGATAAAGCAGATGCAGTGCGTATATACATGGAATATTACCCAGCCACGACAAAGAAGGAAATAATGCCATTTGCAGCAACACGGATGGACATGGAGATTGTCACAGTAAATGAAGTGAGTCAAAGACAAATATCGTATAATATCACTTATACATGGAATCTAAAAGAATGCCATAAATGAACTTATTTATTAAACAGAAACAGATTCACACACTTTGACAATGAACTTATGGTTACTAGGGAGGGGGACGGATAGAGTTTGAGATTGACATGTATGCACTGCTATATTTAAAAGGGATAACCAACAAGGACCTACCATAAAAAATACACATAAATAAATAAAATTTTAAAAATACCAGGCATCTGTTAAGAAATCAGGCTTGAAACTATAGACTTGAGAGTCATTAACATCACTGACATCATCGATATCAAGTAAGTCTCTTCTGGGCCAGGTGCAGACTCAGAAATCACTATGGAGGGCTGGATGTGGGACATGAAGAAAGAATGGACCCAGAGAATGAGAGTTAGATGGAGCAACCTTAAATGTAGAAGGTTGCTCAGATGAGCAGTCAGAAAAGTAGATACTCATGAAAGTCAAGGGAGAGTTTCGAATACAGCAGAATTATTAATAGTAGCTTTTTATAGAGAGGTCAATCTGGATAAGAAACCAAAAGTGACCAATAGAGTCTAAATGACCTTTTAAATAATTGTTGCAATGATATTTTATGGGCAGTCATAAGATCCTACGGGATTAAGAAGGAAATGAGATATGAGGAAAAGAGATGAAAATGAACATTTCTTGAAAAATTTATAGCGATGGGCATAAAAGAGAGGAATGGGAAAGTTTTTATTAGGATATGAGACAATCAGACTTATAACCAATGGTGTAGAAGCCATAAAAGGCGCAGGGAAGGGTAGGTAATTGATATAACAAGTATCAGGACACTTGGGGAGTAGCAGTGTCTGTAAGTGGATTAAAGAGTGTCCCAGAGTTAGTCTGAGAAGTAAGATTAGAAAGGGCTGCCATTATAAGTAAGATTGGAAGGGAATAAGTGATAGCAACTGAGAGAGTTTGCATCTGGCTGTCTTCATTTTTTGTGTGTGTGATATATAGACTATGTTGTTAGTGAATTATTATGTGGGTACTTTAAAGAAAAACACTAAACTTCTGAAATAACTCAGACAGTAAAGAATCTACCTGCAGTGCAAGAGACCTCGGTTAGGAATAGGCCTCTGGAGAAGAGAATGGCTACCCACTTCAGTATTCTTGCCTGGAGAATTCCTTGGACAGAGGAGCCTGGCAGCTACAGTCTCTGAGGTCACAAAGATTCTGATATGACTGAGTGACTAACACTTCTTTTTCCCCCCTGAAATAATCACTGTTGGGAGAAGAGTAGTAAGTTAACTAATTCAATGAATTAGTGAACAGCTTTAGACTAGTAAAGGCAGCTCTATACACTGGTCATCAAATGAATCAGGTTTGGTCATGTCTCTCCTTCTTGACAGTTTCATTTAGAAAGTCAGAAAATTAAAAAAGAGAAAGTGGGTTTTAAGTTTCCATGTTTATTTATTCAGCTATTGAATATTTATGTTTTTGCCTAATTAACTGATGTAGACAAGAACAGAACCTATATTTGGGGAACTAACTCTACAGTGGAATTAGAACAAGGTATGTAGTCAATAAAATTTTGAATACTTGTTAATGAATTGTTTTAACTTTTCTTGGGGATCTGACTTAGTAGCAAGGAAAGTGAAAGTAGATTGCAAACTTTGTGAGATCAGCAACAACTGGAATGTTTCTTTGTGAAATTTGCATTGAACAGGTTTTAAATAAATACTTGTTCAATAAGTGAATGAATGAAGTTGGTCTGATAAAAATTAATGAGTCTGGCATAAGCGCATGATTAGAGTAGACAGAAGTTAGACCTTGAAGTCTGGAAGAAATTAAAGAGTAAATTTAGCAGTAGTGCAGGCTTGACGGTGGGGAGCTCAAAAGTAAGGATCAGAAGAAGATTTGAGAGTTTGAAATTTAAGGACTAAAGAATTCTAAGTAATAAAAATGCTAAGATGTAGCTCTGTTAAAACTGAATGAGGGTAAAATGTGTTGGATTTGGTCCAGGATATCTGAGTATCAGGTGTTTGGTCCACTGGAATGATGAGGGGCAGGTCTAGAGGGAATCTCATGCAGGTTTCAAGAAATATGAACAAGAAGGAGAGCTTCCTGAAGTTAAGTAAAATCATGATAAAAAATAGGAGTAGAGTCATATAGGCAAAAAAATTGGGAAGGAAAATTAAATGAGGGTAAACAAGCAAAGCTAAGAAATGGCAGTGAAAAAAGGATGGAGGTGGATCTTGACTGTATCTTCTGGTTCTGAAATATAATAAATCTGGGGTAATGATCCACTTTAATCTGAGAGAGTTATTGGGAAAGCTAGATTATCTGAAGGAATCTAGTTTTCTAGTGGAGGAGCTATGGGAGATAGAATAATGGGCCCCAGTATGTTCTCATTTTTATCCCCCAAACCTGTGGATATATTATCCTACAAGGCAAAAGGGACTTTGCAGGAGTGATTAAGCATAAGGATTTTAAAGTTGAAAAATTATTTTAGATCATCTCAGTGGAATCAATCTAATCACATGTGTCCTTAGAAGTTGAGAACCACTTCTGGCTGACGTGAGAGAGAGATGTAAGTGTGAGAACAACCCTGACCACTTCAGGGAGGTAAGGGACCTTGGCAAGAACTGGAGGTCTAGGAGCTAAGGGTCCCTCCAACTCCCAACCCCTGCCTCACCCTCACCACCACTAACAGCAAAAAGAGATCTTGATACTGAGCAGGACCCTGTGGCTCCTGGACACAAAAGGCTTTCTATGTCCCCCATTTCTTGATTACAGGAAATAGGCTTCATTCAGCCTCCATGACTTTCCCTGAGTTTCTAAGGTCATGTTCAAAAGTTGCTAATCAGGGAGGGGAAGGGATATAGAAACAAATGAGGAGCAATCAAGAAACAACGGCACAGCCTTGGAGTAGGGTCCTGGTTTCCCATCAAGGGATACACACGAAACTATCTTAGAGCTATTTTACAGATACTGAAACCTCCACCAGGTGGGAGAAGTTAACTACTTGCTGTCCACAGGCACACACCCAAGACAGGTTGGAACCAGAAGTGACGATGCTGACTCCCACTTCCCTCGCCACCAACCAATCAGAAGAATGTCCATGAGCTGATCACACCCTTTTTGAATCTTACTATAAAGCTCCTAACACGTCCTAGGTTGGAACACACAGTTTTAAGGGCATTACTGCCGTGACTCCCTTTGCCTTATTGTTGTTTTCAGTCACTCAGTCGTGTCTGACTCTTTGCAACCCCATGGACTGCAGCATGCCAGGCAAGCTATTCTTTTCTACTTCACTCCAAACTCTGTCTCTGAGGCTCAGTTCTTTATGGGAGGGTATTGATGCTAAATTTCAGCATCAGTCTCAGTTCTAAGATTGCCCAGTGTCATCCCTTGGTATCTCTAGGGATTAGTTCCACCACTTTGATTTTGCCCTGATGAGACCTGTCCTAGACTTATGGTCTCTAGAACTGTGAGATAAAAGACTTAAGGATGTTGCTTAGGCCACTAACTTTGTGAGCATTTGTTACAGTAGCAAAAACAAAAACAAACAAAAAAAAACCCAACAAACAAACCATTCAGGGGCCATTATCGAAATAGAGACTTCATAGCAATTTTCTGACCAAAAAATGGGGATTGAGAAAACACAGACAATTTTTAGGAGGATATTAGGAAGGCTTGTCAGGTTTCAAAAAAATACATGGATAATTTACTTTTTAAAAGTCATATACTGTTTGACAAAATTATACAGAGGTGAAGGATCTCACATTATATGCTTTAAAATAGATATCATATATATAATAAATATATAAATTATAAAATGTAAAATGTCAGTTTGACAATTAGTCCTAAAACTGTTTTTATAAGCTAACATGAATAATATTTTATATTAAAAAACCACTATGTTTCGTAATTAAAGAAAAACATTTTTTAAAATAAAATGGGATGAATTTCCATTCAGAATATACATTTTGTTCCCTATAATCTTAAGTCCTATAAGACTGATGGAATTAAAAAGAATTGACTGCTTGGCTACTCTTTAAATCTAGAAAAAGGCTAGAAAAGGCTTGATCTTAACACTGTAGTTTAGTCTAGCTCATATGATAGTTACTCTTGATAATTGTTCAAAAAAAAGAAGAAAGAAAGAAAAAGAAAGCTACCTCTTTCGCCTTTTCAATTTCATAGCAAAGATAGGCTTAATCCATCCTGTTTCCATTCCAGTCTACATGCCCCACTGGTCTGGGAAAATTGTTCCTGACAGAGGGATGAAAACAGATGGGAACTTGCCTGCATTTTGCTGATGTGCAGGCGAGATCTTTCCCAGAATTTCCTTTTGGCAGAAGAAGATCTTTCAATTTACATAAAAGTGACTGTGTTTTTCCTTTAACTTGTACCCTTTTGATTTACATTCTTCCTTATTGACTCACTTCTTCCTGGCGTGTTAAAAATCACTCCTCAAATTCTAGAATGACTAAGAGTCCTTTTTGGCTCTTCTTCAGGCCGTGCTTCTTCATGACCACACTCTCTTTCTAATCCCAGCTGTTTCGCCCCCACGACTGGCCTGAAGAATGGGGCTTATCCTGGGGTGGTCCCTGTGGACCTCCTCTCTCTGCATGTGGGGGAAGTAAAAACATATTTATGGCACAAGACCTTGTATGGTATTTCACTGCTTAAAATATTTTTTGAAAGTATTATTTTTGTTAAAGAAAACAAGTGTGTTAAAGTTTTGGTACACAAGATAGCAAAAGGTCTATTAGGAATAATGAATAAGGGTGATGTGAGGAAGACTTAGGAACAAAATAAATTCAGTTAATTTTTGTCTATTTAAACTGATAAAGGAAAGTAGAAAGTTATAACAGAAGGACCATAGGTTTGGAGATTAGATATTAATAGAACTACCTTTGATGTGAATGTAAGTTTTATAACATTGTAATGTCACAAGTGACTGTAACATTGTAACATACTAACTCTGTGAACTTGGACTTAATATTTCACCCTTCTGAGGCTTTTGTTGTTCCCATCTGTAAATGGGGATGGTGACAACTGCCCTACAAGGCAATTGGAAGGATTCAAACAGTAATTCCTGATGCATCGAATAACGGTTTGCCATCTTGTGTGCTTGTTGAAGGTGGGAACAGTGTCTTCTCATTTTGTTTTCCCCAAGCTAAAGACAGCAGCAAATAGATACACAAAAGATATACACTGAATCGCTGAGGAAGGGCAGCAATAATCCAAAGTAACAGATCATTGGAATGAACGTATTCCTAGTAGGGAAACTTACATGTGTCTTTCCATGGAATCAGGTTTACATGATTCATGGATAGCCAATATTTGCAATTAGACTGCATTCCATGGGAACACACTGGTTGAGCAGAAAGTCACCCAAGACCTTCCTGAGCAATTAAGGGACAACTGGCCTGGGACTAACAACCCTTGTAAAAATAAATAGAAGTCAATAACAATGCCAGTCCCTTAATATGCATTCTTTTCTTCTTTTAAGCACCAGGATCAATGGATCTAGGCTGTCATCCACTTACTATTATGCTGTGTTGGGAGCTTAGACCGTGGAACTCATTGTTTGGAATACTCAAATACAGGGGGTATATTTAGTAGGGTAGTTTGGTAATTTGGGGGTTTAGATTTTTATTTTTTTTCTCTCTGAAATCTCTGATCCTCGAGTCTGGAAAAAACTAAAAGTTAGAATTGAGCAGAGATTAATTGGAATGGTGGCTTCAATTTATTCTGTCTTGTTCCCACAGTTCTTACAACAGGCTATTAACTTTTTTGGAATCCTATAGTGAGAACATCTTTGAGCTAAAACTTGATATCTTTCTAATAAATAACGATGATAACTAAGAATAAGAAGACTATTGTCAGTGATCAGGAAAAGATTTACCTTGAAAAGAATATTATGGATTGTTACTCATATTATTTTTAGTGTACTTTTTATAGCCGTTATGGCTTGCTGTGGTTGCATTCAATGAAAAATGACTAATAAATATTTTAAGACCATATGCTTTGAGGATAGTCAATCAAATTTAAATAAAGCACTTGTTTTAAAATGGCATATTTAAATGTTTAAAGGTGGCTCAGTGGGTAAAGAATCTGCCTGCAATGCAGGAGACACATGAGATGCGGGTTCAGTCTCTGGGCTGGTAAGATTTCCCAGAGGAGAGCATGGCAATCCATTTCAGTATTCTTGCCTGGAGAATCCCATGGAAAAAGGAGCCTGTACACTCCATATGGTTGCAAAGAACTGGACATGACTGAAGCAACTGAGCATGCGCATACAAACGTTTAGCTGAAACAACGAGGGCTTCCTTTAATCCTAGAACAGCATTCTACTTTTTTAAAAAACATTTTTTATTGGTGTATAGTTACTGTACGATGTTGTATTAGTTTCTACTCTACACGCTTCCCTCATAGCTCAGTTGGTAAAGAATCTGCCTGCAATGCAGGAGACCCCCGTTCAATTCCTGGGTTGGGAAGATCTGCTGGAGAAGGGATAGGCTACCCACTCCAGTATTCTTGGGCTTCCCTTGTGGCTGAGCTGGTAAAGAATCCCCCCGAAATCTCCTGGAGAAGGGAAAGGCTACCCACTTCTGAAGAATTCTGGCCTGGCCTGGAGAATTCCATGGACTGTATAGTCTATGGGTTTACAAGGAGTCAGACACACTGAGCGACTTTCACTTTCATACTACTGTACATATATACATATATTCCCATTTAGGTCACCCCAGAGCGTTGAGTAGAGTTCCCTGTGCTATGCAGTAGCTTGTCATTAGTTATCTATTTGTTACATAATAGGGCATATATATATCATCTCCAATTTTCCAAATCTTCCCACCCTCCTTTTCCCTTCTTGGTGTCCATACATTTGTTTTCTATGTCTTTGTCTCTATTTTTGCTTTACAAATTGTGCTTCCTTTAGAAAAGCAAGTTGCACCAGGGAATGCATATGAATCACTCTTAATTTCATTAATCTATTTTTATTACTGCTCATTCTCTGAACATCAAAATATGACACTCATCAGGCTTTTAAGGAGCATGATGTTTTGTACTCTATTTTGCAATACTTTAAGAAATTCATATCATATATTACTGTGAGTGCCTTGTATGAGTGGGAAAAGTAATTAAAGATGTGATGGAAAACATTTCTGTACCTGATGGCATAATCTCCATGGATTTTAGTTATTTAAAGGACTTAGCTTGTTATTTTGTAGAAATAAATATGATGAAGAACAGAATTGGATTATAGTTTTTAACAGAAAGCAGAATAAACTTGTTTATATCTAATTAAATTGATTCATTAGCTATGTTATAATAACTAACACACTAAGGAAAGCATTGTTAAATTATTAAAATATAGACACACTCAATATTACAATATTGCATTGTTTTAATCAAAGTGTCAGCTCCAATAATGTAGATGGCCCAGGGTTGTGGACCTGGGACAAATAAAACTGCAGGAATTTAAGGGACAGAGATTGTGCAAAAGCAGAGAAGTAAATAATTAATGGATGATTTCATGGTCAGGGCTGAGCTAGTGGGCTGAAACCAGGTCCAAAAGTTTGGCAAGATAGGAGGAAAGGGAAGAGAGGAGGTTTGTAACTTTTATTATTAAAAGAAAATGTGCCTTAGAGTTCAACATCCATTGATTGAAATCTTAGTTCCACTAATGGTTTAAAGCCTGACCTCAGGGTCATATCAAGGCCAGTTTTCTCATTTGCAAAAGGGAGATAACACTTGCCTCTGATGGTAGTTTCTTGTGTTCCCATTATTAGGCATTATCTTTGGAGTGATCTTTCCTCTCCAGGAATTTACATTTGAAGAGATGTGAGAATGTGCACTCAAGTAAAGACAAGTAAGTGTGTTGTAGGCAGTATGTATGCAAAGTTCTCAAATGACTGAAAAATTGTTTGGACAGGTGAGGGCAACCTGCACAGAGGCGACATTTAATGCTATATATCATTATTGCTTATCCAAGGTAGCCACCAGTCTTAGTTTCTTGGGCTGCTGCACCCAAACACTACAGGATGAGTGGCTTCAACAACAGAGATTTATTTTCTTACAGTTCTAGAGGCTGGAAGTCTGAGATCAGGGTACCAGTACGGTCAGGTTCTGGTGAGAACTTCTCTTTGTAGCTCTGGGGCTTCTCATTGTAGTGGCTTGTGGAGAGTGGGGTCCAGGATACACAGGCTCAGTAGTTAGGACCCATGGGCTTAGTTGCTCCTCAGCAAGTAGAATCTTCCCAGACTGAGGATCAAACCTGTGTCCCCTGCATCGACATGTGGATTCTTATCCACTATACCACAAGGAAGTCTCTCACATTGTCCTGTTCATGCTGGAAGGGAGAACTCTCCACTGTCTCTTCCTCTTCTTGTAAAGGTCACTGATTCCCTGGTGGCTCAGATGGTAAAACATCTGCCTGCAATGCAGGAGACCGGGGTTCAATCCCTGGGTCAGGAGGATCCCCTGGAGAAGGAAATGGCAACCCACTCCAGTACTTGTACCTGGAAAATCCCATGGAGAGAGGAGCCTGGCAGGCTATAGTCCATGGGGTTGCAAAGGCTTTCACTTTCACTTATGACCTCGTGGGTGCGTGCATGCTGCTGCTGCTGCTGCTAAGTCGCTTCAGTAGTGTCCGACTCTGTGCAATCCCATAGACAGCAGCCCACCAGGCTCCCCCGTCCTTAGGATCCTCCAGGCAAGAACACTGGAGTAGGTTGCCATTTCTTTCTCCAATGCATGAAAGTGAAAAGTCAAAGTGAAGTCGCTCAGTCACGCCCGACTCTTAGCGACCCCATGGACTGCAGGCTACCAGGCTCCTCCATCCATGGGATTTTCCAGGCAAGAGTACTGGAGTGGGGTGCCATTGCCTTCATGCTAAGTCACTTCAATTGTGTTCAGCTCTGTGTGACCCTATAGACTATAGCCCACCAGACTCCTCTGTCCTTGGAATTCTCCAGGTAAGAATATTGGAATTGGTTGTCTTGTGCTCCTCCAGGAGATCTTCCTGACCCAGGGAATGAACCCAGGTCTCTTACATCTCCTGCATTGGCAGGAGGGTTCTTTAACACTAATCCACTCCCTTAAAGGGAAGGCCCTTTATGACCTCACTTAACCTTAATTTTTTCCCTAAAATCCATACCTCCAAATACAGTCTCATTGGGGATTAGAGCATCAACATAAGAATTAGGCTTAGGGTGGGGGTTGGAGAACATAATTTAGTTCACATCAGCATCTAGTTAGAGGTAGGCACCGAGGCTGTAAAGACTGAGGGACAATGAATACAGAATCCACAGAGAGACTGAACAAGAGGAATTTGAAGTTCAGACAGGTAGTCTAGTCCACTAGCAGCTCTTCACCAGAGTTGAAGTTCTTCACAGTAAGGTAACAGTTTTTCTCAGGACATTTTGCATTTTGGCAACTTTTTAGGACAAAAAGCAGTCTCTAAGTATGACTATGTCAGGCCTCTGTGGTAGCTCAGTGGGAGGATGAGGCTGAAGAAATGATGCTGATACAGAAGTAGATGACAGAGAAATGGAAGGAACCACCATACCCTCCGTCTTTGATTCTTCCATAGGCCAGAATACACTATCTGATGTTCAATTTGCGTCTGTTTAATTAACTTGATAGGAAAATCCAAAAACATAGAACCAACTTGTGTTTTTGGTCCAGTGATGACAGGAAGTACCTATTTTTCAGAAAAAGAAAATAAAATTGCTGCCTAATATTCCTGAAAGAGTGAGGTTTTTGCTAAAGTATCTAAAGTACATATTCTATAGAAGCTCATCCATGCCAAACTCGGTGAAGCATGGGTGTAAACAGAGTCCTGTGATATAAATGTCATTTCTACTGTCTCTTTTTTGAAGATTTTTTTTTTTTTTGATGTGACCTTTTGGAGGGTAAATTTTTTTTAATTAATATTTTAATTGTAGTATAATTACTTTATAATATTGTGATGGTTTCTGCCATACATCAACATGAATCAGTCATAGGTATACATATGTCCCTTCCTTCTTAAACTCCCCTCCCACCTCTCTAGGTTGTCACAGAGCACGGGCTTCACGTTCCCTGTGTCGATGATGTGGACCATTTCAAAGTCTTCATTGAATTTGTTACAAGAGTGCTTTTGTTTTATGTTTTTTGGCCATGAGGCATGTGGGATTTTAGCTCTGCAATCAGGGATCAACACCCCCCCAACCCCAACCCCAACCCCTACTCCCCTGTATTGGAAGGTGAAGTCTTAACCACTGGGCAGCCAGGGAAGTCCCTCTGCTGTCTCTTCTATGTGCACAGGAGGACACTGTGCCCCCTTCCATCAAGTTAGATTGTGGCCACGTGACTCAGGGCAGCTGTGATGCCAGCTGCTTCCAGGCCTGAAACTTAAATTCTCTTTGGGTGGCCCTCAACCCCTCCCTTCATTGTGGCAGTTGACATCCTGACCTAGAGACCACATGTTGTGCATTGTGAAGTTGTCAGATAGAGGAGGCTCACCTAGCCTGAATTGGCTTTATATGAATGAGAAGAAAATATTTTATTGTATTAAAGCCACTAAGATAGCAAGTATAGGTTCAGTTCAGTTCAGTTCAGTCATTCAGTCGTGTTTGACTCTTTGCAACCCCATGAATCGCAGCACGCCAGGCCTCCCTGTCCATCACCAACTCCCAGAGTTCACCCAAACTCATGTGCATCGAGTCAGTGATGCCATCCAGCCATCTCAACCTCTGTCGTCCCCTTCTCCTCCTGCCCCCAATCCCTCCCAGCATCAGGGTTTTTATCATAACTAATACATGACCCCTCCCACAGTGAAGAAATGTGTTTTCTGCTTAGTTCTATTTTATGTTAGTTTTCCAAAACACTGGTTCCAGCTAATTAAAAGGATTTAACGGCGGCTCGAGCAGAGCGGACACAGCCCCTGGACAAGCTTCCCCAGGAGAAGCCAAGGTCATCCTCCCTGACCTCAGCCTCCTCCCCACACCCGGCTGAGGGGGTGACCCACTTCTGGGCTTCCATCCATTCGCAAAGCCACTTCCAGCCCCCAAGTCCCCACCCCAGGACCCAGCGCCCTCACGATGGTGAAGTTGCTGCCTGCCCAGGAGGCAGCCAAGATCTACCACACCAACTACGTGCGTAACTCGAGGGCCGTGGGCGTGATGTGGGGCATGCTCACCATCTGCTTCTCTGTGCTGGTCATGGCGCTCTTCATCCAGCCCTACTGGATCGGTGACAGCGTCAACACGCCCCAGGCGGGCTACTTTGGCATTTTCTCCTACTGCGTGGGCAACGTGCTGTCTTCTGAGCTTAGCTGCAAGGGTGGCCTGCTGGACTTCTCCTCTATCCCTTCTAGAGCTTTCAAGACTGCTATGTTCTTTGTGGCCTTGGCCATGTTCCTCATCATTGGCTCCATCATTTGAAAAAAAATAAAAGGATTTAACGACCCCTAGTGGGTCCTGATCCCTAGTTTGAAAAACACCCTTTTAAAGAATGCTGGCATTCAGAAAAGGCAATGCAATGTTCGCCATTTAAACAAGTGAATGAAATCACATTCTTGAAGACTTTGGGCCTATGGTTCAGACTGATCACAATTAGTTGGTTCCGTCGTTTCCTTAAGAAGCTAAAATCCTATGTCAGCCTTCTCAACAATTGCTAACAATAGGAACCACCTCTAGAGACTTGCATTCTTCAAAATGAGGCAAATACTATTAAAACATCATGCATATTAATGACACACTCCATAGAAAGGACAAAGGAAATGAGGTATCAATTTCTAAATAATTGTTTGTTTGTTTGTGTTTTCTTCTTAATCTGTGATGGCTCAGACTGCCTTACTGGGTTTTATTTTCATGCACCATCTTCTTCCTTATAGGATCCCAAGCTCTCACTCGTATCTACAGCTTCCTCGAGCAGCCTGGCTGTGGCAAATCCCCAGGAACTGCTACAAGGCCAACAGCTCTTCCTCTTTGAGGCTTAAATCCTCCAGGATAAACTTGAAGCCTGTTAGGTCTTGACCTTTTAATAACATTTGCCTTCAATGCAATGTTCGATCCCTGAGTTGGGACGATCCCATCGAGAAGAGAATGGCAGCTCACTCTAGTATTCTTGCCTAGAGAATTCCATGGACAGAGGAACCTGGTGGGCTACAGTCCATGGGGTTGCAAAGGGTCGGACATGACTGCGTGACTAACACACACACATGCACACACAATTAACTCCGATACTTAAGCTCTAAGAAAGGTTGTCCACTCACTGGGGAGCCAAATGTTTTCTCAGTGTGCTCAAGGCATCCTCACCCACGAAACTGTTCCAAGAAACTTTGAAAATGTTTTCAAACAGAAGAATGTTGGCAAAGTAGCTCCCTCACCCCCTTTTGTTTGTTTTTGACTCTTTGTTTAAAGTAATATGTCGGTCAAGCAAGATGGTATTGCGCTTGGAGTCGGCAGGTCTCTATCACTTCTGAAAAATGTAGGAAGTCTGGATAGCTGGTGTATTCTAGGCGTAGACCTGAGTCAGTCCACCCTTCTATCTGTCAGTTTCAAATGATTTTAAGTGGACTTCCCTGGTGGTGCAGTGGATAAGAATCTGCCTGCCTATACAGGCGACATGGGTTCCATTCCTGGTCTAGGAAGATTCCACCTGCCAAGGGGCAACTAAGCCCATGCCCCACAACTACTGAGCCCATGTGCTGCAACTGATGAAGCCTGAGTGTCTAGAGCCTGTGCTCCGCAACAAGAGAAGCCACTGCAATGAAAAGCCTGAGCACTGCAATTAGAGAAAGCTGATGCAAAGCAACAAAGACCCAGTGCAGTCAAATACAAAAAAATAATAAATAAACGTAAAAAAAATTTTTAAGCACTCAGATTTTTTCGGTCTGTCTCTACTTGAACTGTTGGGAAAGTTTGATAACAAGGAGCCAAGTTAACTTTCTGCTGATAAGAACTTTTATTCTTAAATTTTTTTTCATTAAGCCATCTTAATATTTCAACATAACATATTAGGAGCAAATTTAAAACAGATTCTGACCTAACTTCTTCACAAGTTGAAATCCCCCAATGTTACTTAGTTTGGGGGGGGAAATGGTTAGTAAATGTTTTCACCCACATAGTTAAAAGCATGAGGTCATGCTCTTATGTGAAGATTCCACATTCTGTGGATTTGCAGTATATGAAGAGAAATGTAAGAAAATATATGAAAATCACAAAGTGTTAGATAACAAGCAAAGGCATAAATAATTAACATTCAACAGGGCTTCCTGGATAGCTCAGTTGGTAAAGAATCTGCCTACAATGCAGATTCAATTCCTGGTTCAATTCCTGGTTCAATTCCTGGGTCGGGAAGATCCCCTGGAAAAGGGATAGGCTACCCACTCCAGTATTGTTGGGCTTCTCTTGTGGCTCAGCGAGTAAAGAATCCACCTGCAATGTGGGATTTGATCCCTGAGTTGGGAAGATCCCCTGGAGAAGGGAATAATCCATGGGGTCACAAAGAGTCAGACATGACTGAGAGACTTTCACGTTCACTTTGATGTTACCGTTTACAACAAGACTAAGAG
Source organism: Bos javanicus (assembly GCF_032452875.1). Lineage (NCBI taxonomy): Eukaryota > Metazoa > Chordata > Mammalia > Artiodactyla > Bovidae > Bos > Bos javanicus. The sequence goes on from NC_083881.1 coordinate 40,325,438, forward strand.
TTTATTAAAAGTGATCACTTATGTCAGACATTTAAAAACAGAAAGGCAGAAATCATGGTAAAAGCTAAAGTGCCATCTTGGAGGACTTATTCTAGTTACAACAAATTAATCCCTACCACTAGTTCCTATATGCATTGTGAACAGTGATTATTGTTTAAGGTCACTGATAACTGGAATGAACTACAAACAAAGATAATTAGGCTGTTAGAGCCATGGGTTGCTGCTGTTATTTGGGGAGAAGTAGAAAGAACCAGGACTTTCCTGGTAACTCAGTCGGTAAAGAATTCACTGCCAATGCAGGAGACCAGGGTTTGATCTCTGGGTTGGAAAGATCCCCTGGAGAAGGGAATTGCAACCCACTCTAATATTGTTGCCTGGAGAATTCCATGGACAGAGGAGTCTGGCCGGCTATAGTCCATAGTGTTGCAGAGAGTCAGATGCTACTGAGCAAGTAAGACACACATTTAATATGTATATATATTTATACATATAACTGAATCACTTTGCTGTGTACATGTAATGTAAATCAATTATGCGTCAGTTAGTAAAGAAAAGAACACAGTAACGAGATGGGTTTGGGCATAATGATGATTAGTTCAGTTTTGAACCATTTGAGTTAAAATTTTGTTAAACCCAATTTATGATAGTCTTTGAAAATCAGGTTCAAAAGATTTAACTTTGATACTGTAATTAGACAAGGACAATTGAGCAAAATTATGGAATTATAAAGATGTTATTAAAATATAATTGATTGTATATCCATGTATCACTTTTAAGAAAAAAATAGATTAAGAGAAATCTGTCTTTGAGAAACTGATATAATCATGGTGATAGCAATAGAAAAATTTAGGAAGAGACCACAGAAGGCAGATTTGACATCATGTCATGTAAGGAAGACAGAGTCTGGAACCTATGTAACATCTGTACCTAAGTAAGAAGGAGGCCATTTCTCCAGGTAAAGTAAGTCCTTCAGGTAGAAAGTTTGGCAAGTGGACCTAATTGGTGGGGTTGGGCGGGGTGGCGGGGGTGGGCAGTAGGGAGGTGCGTGCATGTGTAGTCACTCAATTGTGTCAGACTCTTTGCAACTCCATGGACTGTAGCCCACCAGGCTCCTCTGTCTATGAAATTCTCCAGGCAAGAATACTAGAGTGGGTTACTATGCCCTCCTCCAGGGCATCTTCCTGACCCGGATGTGGAACCTGTGTTTCTGCATTGCAGGCAGATTCTTTACCACTGAGCCAACAGGGAAGCCCTAATGGGGTGGGGGAGGGCTTCATGACAATTATATAAGACACCCCTCCTGTGGTTGTCCACAGCTCTATGTTGGAGCTCAACACCTAGCACAGAGCCTGAAATTCAGGCTGAAATTTCAGGCTCTACTCACATGTTTGACCTAACTACCCTTTGCAGAGCAGGTGTTGGTGCTGGAGTAAGGGTAGGTAAGCCTGGAGGCATTTGATGAGATAAGAGAAGAGAAAGGGAGCCAAGTTTTGTTTTTATTTTAAGTAGATAAAAGGAGCTTCCCTGGTGGTTCAGACAGTAAAGAATCTGCCTGCAATGCAGGACACCAGAGTTCGATCCCTGTGTTGGGAAGATCCCCTGGAGAAGGGAGTAGCTACCCACTCCAGTATTCTTTCGTGGAGAAGTCTGTGCACAGAGGAGCCTAGAAGGCTATAGTCCATCAGTTTGCAGAGCTGGACACGACTGAGCGACTAACACTTACTTACTTAGATAAAGGACACTCTTGGGGAAGGAAGATTAGACTTTTTCAATTGGGTTTACTGGATGTAATCATGACCAGCAGACCACTATTTTGAAATAGCAGGTAACCATTTTAAGTAAATAAAACTGCTCAGAAGCATGACTACATTTCTTGAGAGACAGTGAACTCAGTCATTGGAAGTAATAAAATGGACTCTGGATACCTAATTGATAAATATTTTATAGAGGAATTCTTCAAGAAAAGTCTTTCAAGCCTGTGATTTGATGATTGCTTGGGTGTTATGACCAATAAATCTGTGACCACAGAGGAGAGCTAACTGGCTGGAATGGGGGAGACCGAACTTGGTTTGGCCCTTGTTAGAGGAATATTTTCTCAAATACAAAGATTCGGGGAAGAAATAGAAGAGCCCCTTCCACCACTCCCCAGTTATTTTGCTCATATTTGTATAGCTGCATAATGTTTGTTACAGTTGACTATGATTTAACCTATCAGCTTCATCCTGAAAGTCCTGGATTGGATTGATGGATTAATCTAGTAGAAGCTGGTGTGGATGAAATCTGGATTTGGCTTTGGTTAGATTATGTGTCTGCATCCCCAGACTTTCTAATGTAGATAATTGGATAGCTAATGTTTTTTTGCTTTCTGTTTCTGCATTCAGTTGCTTTTGATTTGGTATATCTCACATCTAGAACATTAATTTTATTTCAGAAGGGAGGTCTTCATTATGATGCAGGTCTAAATAAGTATATAGGTATCATGTATTTGTATTTAACTGAAATAAGAAAGTAAGAATAATAAGTATCAAAGATCTAGTTTCATTGACTATTAAATTAATTGACAAACTAACTTCAGATCAGATCAGATCAGATCAGTCGCTCAGTCGTGTCCGACTCTTTGCGACCCCATGAATCGCAGCACACCAGGCCTCCCTGTCCATCACCAACTCCTGGAGTTCATTCAGACTCACGTCCATTGAGTCAGCGATGCCATCCAGCCATCTCATCCTCTGTTGTCCCCTTCTCCTCCTGCCCCCAATCCCTCCCAGCATCAGAGTGTTTTCCAATGAATCAACTCTTCGCACGAGGTGGCCAAAGTACTGGAGTTTCAGCTTTAGCATCAGTCCTTCCAAAGAAATCCCAGGGCTGATCTCCTTCAGAATGGACTGGTTGGATCTCCTTGCAGTCCAAGGGACTCTCAAGAGTCTTCTCCAATACCACAGTTCAAAAGCATCAATTCTTTGGTGCTCAGCCTTCTTCACAGTCCAACTCTCACATCCATACATGACCACAGGAAAAACCATAGCCTTGACTAGACGAAACTTTGTTGGCAAAGTAATGTCTCTGCTTTTGAATATGCTTTCTAGGTTGGTCATAACTTTCCTTCCAAGGAGTAAGCGTCTTTTAATTTCATGGCTGCAGTCACCATCTGAAGTGATTTTGGAGCCCAGAAAAATAAAGTCTGACACTGTTTCCACTGTTTCCCCATCTATTTCCCATGAAGTGGTGGGACTGGATGCCATGATCTTTGTTTTCTGAATGTAGAGCTTTAAGCCAACTTTTTCACTCTCCACTTTCACTTTCATCAAGAGGCTTTTGAGTTCCTCTTCACTTTCTGCCATAAGGGTGGTGTCATCTGCATATCTGAGGTTATTGATATTTCTCCTGGCAATCTTGATTCCAGCTTGTGTTTCTTCCAGTCCAGTGTTTCTCATGATGTACTCTGCATATAAGTTAAATAAACAGGGTGACAATATACAGCCTTGATGAACTCCTTTTCCTATTTGGAACCAGTCTGTTGTTCCATGTCCAGTTCTAGCTGTTGCTTCCTGACCTGCATACAAATTTCTCAAGAGGCAGATCAGGTGGTCTGGTATTCCCATCTCTTTCAGAATTTTCCACAGTTTATTGTGATCCACACAGTCAAAGGCTTTGGCATAGTCAATAAAGCAGAAATCGATGTTTTTCTGGAACTCTCTTGCTTTTTCTATGATCCAGTGGATGTTGGCAATTTGATCTCTGGTTTGGAAAAAAAGTATAAGCTAATAAAAATCGAGTTTTGGGACTTTCCTAGCAGTTTGGTGGTTAAGACTCCATGCTTGCACTGCAGGGGCCAAGAGTTTGATCCCTAGTCAGGGAAATAAGATCCCACTTGCCAAACAGTATGGCCAAAAAGAAAAGAAAAGAAAAGAAAAAAAAAAAACCTGAAAAAAACCGAATTCTGTTTAAACTTCAGCAGTAAAGAAAGTTGAAAGAAAATAGGGAAAGGAACACAACTCACTAAGAAGGACAAAGAGGAATCTGAACCAGCAGGTTAGTTTCACAGCTAATGTTGTTTCTGTCATTTTAAAAGATAAATAGAAGGTCAGGAAGACAAATACACAGTTTCCTGATTCAGGGGGCTACTGCACATCTTGGAACATAGTTTACCTTCCAAATAACAGCTCTCACTGGAGATTAGAAACAGGTTCTAACAGATCATTATGTCTAAAAGTTAATAGTTTTGGTAAAGTGGAACATTGGGTCTAGTAGTTATGTAAACCAATACTCTGCTGGCATCATGGTGCCCAGCTAGTAGGTCAAACCTTATCCTGGTGTTTCTGTGAAGGTGCTTTGGATGAGATTAATACTTAAACTGGTGGACTCTGAGTAAAGCAGCCTGCCCTCCCTAATGTAAGTAGGCCTCATCTAATTAGTTGAAGACCTGAATAGAACAAAAAGATCAGCCCACCCAGAGTAAGACAGAATTCTCCAGCCTGCTGGCTTTCACACTGGAAAAGTGGCACTGGCTACGGTGAGTCAACAGCATACCTGTGTACCTGCAGAGTTTGAATTTTCCACCCACTATTGTACAAGTCGATTACAATAAATCTCTTCATATATATTTAATATATTTTTATCTATATCCATATTTATATACACACATCCTACTGGTTCTATTTTTCTGCAGAATACTGACTAATACACAGGTCATACTTATTTCATGAGGGTGGGCAGAACACTGTGCCATTCCTTCTCTCACCTTGGCTCCAGGGAATAAATCCTCTCCATTCTCTTCTTGGTCTCAGTTAAACTCCTCAAGTGATTCAATATGCACATTCCTAAAGTTTATTCCTAGCTGAAGCTGAAACTCCAGTACTTTGGCCATGTGATGTGAAAAGCCAACTCAATGAAAAAGACTCTGATGTTGGGAAGGCTTGAAGGCAAAGGGAGAAAGGGGTGGCAGAGGATAAGATGGTTAGATAGCATCACCAACTCAATGAACATGAGTTTGATAGTAATGATGATCACTATTATCACCAGATAGTGAAAGACAGGGGAGCCTGGTGTGCTGTAGTCCATAGGGTCGCAGAGTCAGACACAAATTAGTGATTGAACAATGACAACAACAAAAATCCAGTATGACTGGTGTCCTTATAAAAAGTGGAAATTTAGAGAGACGTACACAGTGGAACACCATGTGAAGATGGAGACAGAAATCAGAGTGATGCCTCTCCAAACCAAGGAATGCATGAGGTTGCCAGCAAACCACCAGAAGTCAGGTGAGAGGCATGGAACATAATACAATGCCTTTGGAAGGAATCAACTAGACTGACACTTTCTGATTTCTGGCTTCCAGAGCTGTGAGACAATAAATTTCTGTTGTGTCACCCAGTCTATGGTGCTTTTTGAAGGCAACCTTGGCAAACTAATATAAAGATTGCAGGAAAAAAAGACAAATATACAAAGGATAGTTGACATTGACATTGACTTTCCCTTACAAGTATCCATGCATCTCAAGGATATACTGAACCTCCCCTATTTCTCAGTTTTGGTATAGGTACTCAAATAGGACATTTTGAACAGGGTCTGCCCTATTATGGCCAATACTCTAAAGGATAGTTCCATCTGAGTAACTTTTTATTCTGATATGTTCTTAATTTTTGTTGAGATCCATGTGATACAGGAGGCAAGGGCAAGCCAATTGAACAATGAGTCTCTGGGAGAAGCTAAAAGAAAATTGAAAGGCAGTTTCACATATAAAGAGAATAGATTTTGAGTAAGAAAGATATTGGGGCTTACCTGGTGACTCGGTGGTAAAGAATCCACCTGCCAGTACAGAAGACTTGAGTTTGATCTCTGGGTCGGGAAGATCCCTTGGAGAAGGAAATGGTAACTCACTCCAGGTTTCTTGCTTGGGAAATCCCATAGACAGAAGAGCCTGGCAGGCCACAGTCCACGAAGTTGCAAGAGTTGGACATGACTTACTGACTAAACTATCATCACTAAGAAAGATACAAGTTCTAACACCTGCACTGTAACTTTGGGCAAATTACAAACTTTGTTACTTGGGATGTTTTCGTTCACTAATCTCATCTCTAGTTTTGCTGCCCTGTGTCTTCTGAGAAATCCTTAACCCACTCTGCTGGCCCTATAAATTCTGGATCTCCACTTGAGATTATTCACCTGTGTTTTCTTCTTTAGATGATGTCTTATGTTGCAAAACTGCCCTCACCTTGTTCATATGCAAGCCCCTGCTCTGACCAGAATCTATTTTCCACAGAGATAAAAGAGTTTCAGGGAAACCTATGAGCTCCTTGCGGGCAGAAAACATGTCCTGTGGTTTCATCCTCACTGCTTACCTTGCACAGTATCTGGCACCCTACAGGTCCTTGATGAGTACCTGCCGAATGACTATTCATCTGAACTTGGACACGAGGGGTTCATGTGTTAAATCTCAAGAGTAATTTTATTTTTCTCATTTCAGTGTTCTTCATTTGTTTCATCTGAAGAGACCCTACTTACCCATCAAGACTGAACCCCTATGTCACCCTTCCTTGGAGGACTTGTACAGGTGCCTGATGAAACAAATTATTCATTTCTTCATGCTCACCAAGCACTTTGGCTGTTTACTCTCATCATCTTCTCCTTGGGTAGACTATGATCTCCTATTCATCATTGGATTCCCAGTGCTCAACAGATTGAAGAAAGTGTTCAATAATCATTGAACACTTTCTTCAACAATCGAGTTGAATGGGAAGGGAGGCTATATTTAATTATTCCTATGACATTCAGTTTCAGATTGTTTTAAGGAGAAGCTGATTTAAATAAACTTGAAGGACAGTAAGTAAAATAGGCAATGTGCAATAATTGGGGCACGCAGGGGATGAAGAGATAGACTGGGTTTGATTGGTGGTTTTACAGTTTATGGCTGTATGTATAGAGACCAACTTTTCCCTTTCTTGGCTGCCTCTGGTTTCTGCCTGGTACCAGCAGGAAAGCCACTAGAGATGGCAGCACATTTCATAAAAGTTAGCAAATTAGAAATCATGCTCTAACTTTAGAGACATCCAGATATTAAGAAGAGATGGCAAGAATACACAGAAGAACTGTACAAAAAGATCTTCACGACCCAGATAATCACAATGGTGTGATCACTCACCTAGAGCCAGACATCCTGGAATGTGAAGTCAAGTGGGCCTTAGAAAGCATCACTACGAACAAAGCTAGTGGAGGTGATGGAATTCCAGTTGAGCTATTCCAAATCCTGAAAGATGATGCTGTGAAAGTGCTGCACTCAATATGCCCAGCAAATTTGGAAAACTCAGCAGTGGCCACAGGACTGGAAAAGCTCAGTTTTCATTCCAATCCCAAAGAAAGGCAATGCCAAAGAATGCTCAAACTACCGCACAATTGCACTCATCTCACACGCTAGTAAAGTAATGCTCAAAATTCTCCAAGCCAGGCTTCAGCAATATGTGAACCGTGAACTTCCTGATGTTCAAGCTGGTTTTAGAAAAGGCAGAGGAACGAGAGATCAAATTGCCAACATCCGCTGGATCATAGAAAAAGCAAGAGAGTTCCAGAAAAACATCTATTTCTGCTTTATTGACTATGCCAAAGCCTTTGACTGTGTGGATCACAATAAACTGTGGAAAATTCTGAAAAAGATGGGAATACCAGACCACCTGATCTGCCTCTTGAGAAATTTGTATGCAAGTCAGGAAGCAACAGTTAGAACTGGACATGGAACAACAGACTGGTTCCAAATAGGAAAAGGAGTTCATCAAGGCTGTATATTGTCACCCTGTTTATTTAACTTATATGCAGAGTACATCATGAGAAACACTGGACTGGAAGAAACACAAGCTGGAATCAAGATTGCCGGGAGAAATATCAATAATCTCAGATATGCAGATGACACCACCCTTATGGCAGAAAGTGAAGAGGAACTCAAAAGCCTCTTGATGAAAGTGAAAGTGGAGAGTGAAAAAGTTGGCTTAAAGCTCTACATTCAGAAAACAAAGATCATGGCATCTGGTCCCACCAGTTCATGGGAAATAGATGGGGAAACAGTGGAAACAGTGTCAGACTTTATTTTTTGGGGCTCCAAAATCACTGCAGATAGTGACTGCAGCCATGAAATTAAAAGATGCTTACTCCTTGGAAGGAAAGTTATGACCAACCTAGAAAGCATATTCAAAAGCAGAGACATTACTTTGCCAACAAAGGTTCGTCTAGTCAAGGCTATGGTTTTTCCTGTGGTCATGTATGGATATGAGAGTTGGACCGTGAAGAAGGCTGAGCACTGAAGAATTGATGCTTTTGAACTGTGGTGTTGGAGAAGACTCTTGAGAGTCCCTTGGACTGCAAGGAGATCCAACCAGTCCATTCTGAAGGAGATCAGCCCTGGGATTTCTTTGGAAGGACTGATGCTAAAGCTGAAACTCCAGTACTTTGGCCACCTCATGCGAAGAGTTGACTCATTGGAAAACACTCTGATGCTGGGAGGGATTGGGGGCAGGAGGACAAGGGGACGACAGAGGATGAGATGGCTGGATGGCATCACTGACTCGATGGACATGAGTCTGAGTGAACTCTGGGAGTTGATGATGGACAGGGAGGCCTGGCGTGCTGTGATTCATGGGGTCGCAAAGAGTCAGATGCGACTGAGCGACTGATCTGATCTCTGATTGATGATGGAATTCCAGGCTGCATGGCTGACTTACGGCAGATATTTATAACTTTTCAAAACACACTTGGAAGCCTCTGAGTGGAATGGTCCTGCTGAGACAAGTCCATGGGCCTTCCTTATGTAACTCATTAAAGGAAATATGTGAGTAACCAGAGCTGCAGTGGAAGGCAGAGGGGTAAATAAGGACCAGCTTCAGAATCAAATTGGTTATCTTGAAAATATGTCACTTCACCCTTGCAATACTCATAACTTTTGGTTATTCGTAAATTTAATTATCATGCTTTTGATTCCATTTCTCAATCCAAAGATTGAGGTGTTTTTAAATAGACTGAACTTCAGTTTCCTAAGGTCTTTTTTGGAGATATTTAACCTTTTCCTTTTCAGCATTTCTAAGAAATATTTCATTGATCATATATGGTCTTAAACCATCACGGAATCTGCAGGCATTTCCTTTTCACTCCTTATTTTATACTTGAATACCCTAGTGGTAAAGAATCCATCTGCCAATACAGGAGACATAAGAGACACGGGTTCTATCCCTGGGTTGGGAAGGTCTCCTGGAGAAGGAAATGGCAGCCCACTCCAGTATTATTTCTCGCCTGGGAAAACTCATGGACAGAGGAGCCTGGCAGGCTACAGTCCTTGGGGTTGCAAAGAGTTGAACACAACTGAAGTGACTTAGCAAGCCTACGTGCACCCATTTTCTAGTTTCTACTCTGAAATGTTGAACAAAACTAAAGTCAAGAATTTGTGGATACAGTTTTTCCAAGGATCACTGTCAAGAATTTCATTTTTAAAAAAATGTATTTATTGATATTTATTTTGGCTGGATTGGATCTTAGTTGTGGTTAGTGAGACTTCTGAGTTGGGTATGTGGGATCTAGTTCCCCCATGAGGGATGGAACCTGAGCCCTCTGCATTGAGTCTTACCCACTGGACCACCAGAGAAGTCCCCAGGAGTTCCATTGTTAATAGAAAGACCCCTAAACTCCTCCTTCACTGTGGGGTTGAAAAGAGAAAGTAAACATTGTTGAGGAGAAAAAGGATTTAGCCTTGGAAAAATTTTGTTTCTCTCCGTATGTCTGGTTTGACCTCGGGAAAAGGAGTAAATGTTATTGTTTTCAGACGTCAAGTAATCTGTGGGTTTTGAATTTTCTATCCATGTGTGGAATCAACATATGCAGGAAAGGGAAGAATAGGAGACTGAATATTTAATTTTTTAAAATAAAACTGATGAGACAGCAAATGATATTCAATCCTATTAAAGAGACTAAGCACAGACCTTAACAAAAAAAATCCTTACATTCCTTGCATTGGGATTGTGTGATATGGTTCCACAATTCAGGGAGATTGGAAATTACAGAACATCTGCAATGAAATTGGTCTTCTGTGGAAAACTGATGAATCACTTACTGCCAATGACTAGAAGGAAAAGCACTTGTTTATGCCCTTATGTAATGAATTTTTATGAGGTGAAGTTTGCTGTTTATAAAAAAAATACACTTTAAGCTGCTGTAGATGTAAAATAATAGAATTCAAAATTCGGAGCAATGCATTACTGCAAAGACAGTCACTAGCAGAATATTATCTGCTTACAAAACACCAAAACAGGGCTATTACTTCTATAATGGAATTAAAAAAAAAATCTCATCTACCCAGTTGGATTCTAGAAGAAAAAGTATTTAAAGAGACATAGCTGAAATTGACAGCTCCAAAATTGCATGCATTTTCAAAGAAAAGTTATTAATTCTCTTATTGTGCTCCTGAATTCCAACTGTTTTCCCTCAAAGCAAGAATACCACAGAATATTTTAAATTAAAAATGGTACTCCTAAGATTCACCACAAAGACAAACTGGGGGTGCTGGCTTCTCTATGGTGTTACAGAAATGCATGTAGAAATCTTCTCACAATAATACCATTAGTTGTTCAGCTCCATGCTTGTGAAAAGCTTCATGATCAAACCCCAAAGTCTCCTGCCTTCTTCAAACACTGAGCATTTGCAACGTGCCAGTCACTGTTTTTGGCTGCAGTGTCACAAAATAATGAGCAAGATACAGTCTCTATCTTCATAGCCTATTTTGACATTTGAGAGAGTCATCTGACTGAAATTGAGGACTATTCTGGTCACTTTGAGAAGGGGCACTAAGAAATATTGCGTACAATATTAGATGGGGGCTTTCCTGGTGGCTCAGATGGTAAATAACCTGCCCACAATGCAAGAGATCTGGGTTCAATCCCTGGTTTCGAAGATCCCCTGGAGGAGGACATAGCAACCTACTCCAGTATTCTTGTCTGGAAAATCCCATGGACAGAGGAGCCTGGTGGGCTACAGTCCATGGGGGTCTCAAAGAGTCGGACATGACTGAGTGACTTCCACTTCTCACTCTCAAAGAATTTATCTGCCTTTTGTATTTGGTCTGGAGCTAAGCATTTTTAAAGCAATTAACTATAATTTCCATGAGTGGAAAACAATTGTATTTTAGAATTTTGTTGACTAAAAAGGCACTCTTACAAATTGATAGGGGTTTGAAAGAAAAGAGGCTGTTAGGAAAAGATGCTATTTCCTGAGTGCTTAGGGAATATATTTACCAGGGAACCATCCTTGACACCTTACAAGACGGCAAAGCCTCTGAGTCAGCTAATTCAGGACTGTGACTGTTTAGATAAAGTACCAGCTGCAGTTCATTTGTATTATTGGCAACCAGATCATAAAAATATCTTAGAAATGCAGGATTTCTGTGTCCACATTTGGAAGGAATACAAAATCCTGGGTCAGACTCTGTCTTGACTCTTAGTTGAGGATATATGGTCACCTTACAGGCTTAGGTGAATTGCTAATATATTTATGTCATTTGTCTTGATCTGCTGTACTAGTTCTAGATATTTTAAAGTAACTAAACCACTTTCATTTACAACTACGTTACATGTATTTATAAGTATCATACAAGTACTTTTGGAAAAGGGTCTGGGGAACTTTTTACCTTTTTGTTGCCTACATATTTCTAAGTGGTTGAAAAAAATGTATATGCTATGAGTCAGAGGTTTAATATGTAATTTAAAAATGCATGAAATAATTCAGACTGTTTTAAGAGTTGCAGGCAGTTGGCCATAAAAAAAAAGACACACTTTATTTATTGTAATGCAAAAATAGGTACTCTAAGGTTTTTAGGATCTTATATCTCCTAAATTCATATTGTTCAAGGATTTGTTTACAAGCTGTGCAGATGTTTACCTTTGAATTGAACTGAAGCGAAGCTGGCCAGGAGATTTTAAAGAAATAAGTAACTTGCTTTGTTGTGATTAAAAAGTATTACATGCTCCTTGTAGAAAATATAGGAATACAGAAAAGTATTAAAAAAAAAAAAGCAAAACTGAATTACTTAGACACTGATTGTAAGATATATGTGCATGTTTATCTTAAAATTGAGAACACATTGTACTTTATATCCTTTCATTTTAATAGTATATTGTAAGTATGTTCCCGTTATAAAATTATTTGTGTATATTTTTACATAAACTTTTTTCCATGGTATTTATAACACTGACTTATTAAACAGCTATACCATTTTACTCATTTCCTTATTTTTGAACATTTGTTATTATTATGAATAGCGCTATATTGAACATCATTTCAATAAATTTACATCTAAAATCTTATTGTTTCCTTGAGACAGATTCTTAAGGTCAGTGGTATAAACATGTCCACATCCATTTGATTTTAAATTCAGCTTTACTTCAATAGATTTATGTTTTATTGGTTTGCGGATTTCAGCAGTGGCATGACCCAAAACCTGTTAATGTGAAGTTACTTTACTGCTAATGAGAAGGAAAGAGTACTACCCATTGAATATTGTACACTTGGATTTCCTGGCTTTAGGAGTGACTTGGTTTAACCTCATTTGACTTGTTTTAATTGCCAGAATAACAATTCGAAGACAGGTTTCCATGAAGGCCCTTGCTCAAAATGGTGCTTCCTTTTTTTAAAATGACATTCTAAAAACCATAAAATTTGTTTTTTTAAAAATTGAGGAAAAAATAAGAGATGACCTGCAAACATAAAAGCCTATTCTGTCTTGTTACATGATTTACATACTCTTTGAAGGAAAAAAAAATACACTCGAAATACTTGCCAACTTACTGGTGGCGATGCATATAAAATTTACTCTACACACTAATTTTAGCTGCAGAGAACCATGGAGCATCAGTTCTATAGACAATATGGCCTACTGGCTTGGCTAAAAAGTCTGTTTGGAATTGTTCTGCTGCTGAAAATATCTTTTCTTAATAGAGTAACACTTCATTTAGGGAGTGCTGTTAGGAAAAACAGCTTTTTAAAAAGCAAATGTTCCAAATGAATCAAGTTTTTGCTTTGAGTACCAACACATTTTGAAGGCTTCCTCAAATAAAACAATGCTAATGTCACTGCCTCCTTAATCAAATGATACAGATTATATGGTAGTTTTTATTGATGATCTAAGGTCATTTTAAGCCACAATTTTGCTGTTGTTGTCATTTAGTCTCTAAGTCATGTCCTACTCTTTTGTAACCCCACGGACTGTAGCCCGCCAGGCTCCTCTGTCCATGAGATTTCCCAGGCATGCATACTGGAGTGGGTTGCCATTTCCTTCTCCATGGGATATTTGCAACCATGGATCAAACCTGCATGTCCTGCATTGGCAAGCAGGTTCTTTATTACTGAGTCACCTGGGAAGCTCCAAGCCAAAATTACTATTCAGTTATTCTTCAAAGTCCATGGGTCCACTCTAAATATTACCAGATTAGTTTTTAAGGTTTTTTTTCCCCATTGATATCAAGTTTTCTATTATTTCTTGTTATTGTAAACAGGCTTGCATTTTACCAGTGTCCTCTGTCTCGCATCTCTTAGTTTTCACCTGGTGTGAAAGTTCACAGAAATATAGTTAAAAGAAAGCAGCCTCTAAATGGGGATTCAAGGAACCACCCCATAGGTAGAACTTTGGTGCATGAAATCTATCAACATCTATTTTAGTTTCTCATGGCTTTGCTGGTTTCCATGTCTGTGACCATTTCAGAGAGTGATGCTGTTAATGTACCACAAGCCTAATAGAAATTGTAACAATGGTGGCTTGTTATTTGCTGTAGACTTTGAACTTGTTTTCTTGCTTTTACTCATAACTCTACACACATCAGTCATTGTGATCCTTTAAAAGAATGTGTTTGATGCCATTTCTTGGTTTAAAGTCTTCTGGTGGTTTCCTCATACATAGAATGTGTGTGTGAAAGTCAGTTGTGTCCGACTCTTTATGATCCCACAGACTGTAGCCTGCCAGGCTCCTCTGTCCATGTAATTCTGCAGGCAAGAATATTGGTGTGAATTGCCATTCCCTTCTTCAGGTAATCTTCCCAAACCAGGGATAGAACCCAGGTCTCCCATATTGCAGGCAGATCCTTTACTGTCTGAGCCACCAGAAAAACCACATACTTGGAATAAACTCAGGCACTTTTTCACCGTGGCCTGCATGGGCTGGCCCGTATCCCCTCATCTCATTGCCTCATGTCCCAGTCTTGCTTGCTCTGATTTCTTGCTTTCTCAGAACAGGTGATGGATGCTCATCTGAGACCTGGGACACTTGCCATTTTCTCATCCTGGCATCCCTCCTCTGCTTGGCTTTCTCTCTCTTTTCATTCAGATCTCTTTAAACTTCAGCTTCTCACAGAGGACTTCCAGGAGCATGTAATTTGATACAGCATCCCTTTTCACTCTCCATTCTCTTAGTTTATTTTATTTTTCTCAGAGTATTCTAACATCTGAAACGATCTTACATGTGTTTATTGTCTATCACCCCTTCAAGAATGTAAACTCCATGAAAGCCAAGGTTTTGTTTTATTCATGAATGCATCCGAGTACCAAAGAATGCCTGTAAGGCCTCGAGAAATAATTTTTGAAAGAATGATACGCTATTTAATTCCCCATTACAGTCTTAGTGGAGTCGCTTAGTTGTGTCTGACTCTGTGACCCCATGGACTGTAGCCCACCAGGCTCCTCCGTCCATGGGCTTTTCCAGACAGGAGTACTGGAGTGGGTTGCCATTTCCTTCTCCAGAGGATCTTCCCGACCCAGGGATCGAACCCAGGTCTCCCGCATTTCAGGCAGACGCTTTACCATCTGAGCCACCAGGGAAGCCTCAGTTACAGGCTTAAGAGGTCAACATTACTAAATGTCCATCTCATAGGTTGGGTAAATTGATTAGAACTCAGGGAAGTTAAATAAACTTGTCCAAACCCCACGGACACTAAGTACTGAAGGCAGGGAGCTGGGAATGAGGGAAGAGGTCATGGCTTGTGTTCACCTGGACTGATGTCTTTTAGATACGGTCACTGAAGCCAGTTGGACACACTAAACACACAATGAGCAAACCTGACTTGAGAACAAGGTGCATGGGAGGGAGAAGAACAATGTTAGTGTAGAAGTTATTTTCCCAAAGGAGGACACTCAGGGCTGAATATTGGGTTCTGAATGCTAAAGTGGAAACACATGATGTAGCTAGATACGACCCAGTGGTCATCAACTCGGAGCCCTGCAGCCACTGGGGAGCGGGAACAGAAGCACCAGCGTTCAACCAAGTCCCCTGGCAGCCCTGGGGCAGCAGGGACTAGGTGGCATCTGGGCCTGTCATTGCAGCTTGGCCAGCAGGCCTGTCTCTGGGGTGAGGTGAAGCTCCCTTAGGTGGCACTCAATGTTCACGTCACCCACTGATGAGAAGCTGCACACCAGCTGCCCTCAGTGCGCTCTTTGCCAAGAATCCTTACAAGCAGGAAAAACAAATGTGGAAAACTATGAAGAAAAAGGATGGAGAGACAGGGTCAGGTGTGATACCCAGCTGGCCCTTCCTTTAGGAATGGCTTTGCGGCCCAGCTGTGGGGGTAGGGTGGGGGGGATGGACCAGGGCAGCAGGCTGCCTCAGGAACAGAGCTGCCAGGCCTGAGGTTGTGCCCTCCTGAGTGGCCACTGCCAGCATCTGACAGGTGGAGGTCAAAAGCCTGACTGCTCTGGCTCCACCTAGGACATCCAGGCCTTCAAAATGCTCCAGGGCTCTCCTCTGGGTTGGACAAGTTTCCTTCAGCTTATTCCTGCTTCTTCACCATTTGCTTTCACAGGCATGGATTCCCTAATGAGTATCTTGTACTTCAAACCCTTTCCCACCACAGAACCCAATCTGTGATAGGTTTCACCACTGGCTCACAAGATGACTGTCTCGGTACCCTGGAACATGCGGCAGGGTCTGACTATCCAGTGATGGGCAGAAGAGCTATAGGCTCTGACCTCATGGGGGGATATCACTTAGCGGGGGCAGCAGATATTAAATTTAAAAATATATATTTTGTACTAAGTGCCATGAGGGTCTATAGAAAGTATCCGCCCGCATCCATAATACTGACAACTGTTAGCATGCGTGTTGTGTTTTCATGTTAAAATTATGACAATGTGGGCACCTGCTCAGAAACTGCTATCAAAATCACACTGTAAAAAAATTGTTGGTAGAACAAAATCTTGTTGACCTTATTTCATCCTTTCAAATCCGCAATCTAAGATGACCATTCAGTTGCTAACGTACTTGCCAGACTAGATCACTGGTAAAATTAGGGGCCGGTGTAGACCTCCAGGATAGAGGCAAACGGAGACTGGTCAAGATCACTTCTCCCCCGCCCAGTGGCCACCATGCTCCTAACTAGCCCCTGTGGTCACATGCTTCCTGTCCTGTATTAGGTTCCTGGGGTGTTTGTGATGGAGCATCATCCAGCTGAGGGACTGGGAACAGTATTTCTCCATCATGGTTTAGGAATGTGCACACAATTTCAGGCTGACCAGACTGTGGGCTCCTGGTGCCAGACTACTAGGCGAGAAGCTCTTTGGCCAGTGGGATCAGGAAGCTGGTATGATGGAAGTCTTGAGCCTCTGGTGGCTGTCATTAGCTCTGAGAATGAAGCAGACAGAACCCCTTAAAAGCTGGCTTCAGAGAAAAGCTTACAATTACAATCGGGACATTGGGACTGAAGGTTTCAAACAACAGGTCTTACTCTTGTTATTGTATAATTTTCTGGTGTCATTTCTGAAAATAAATGTACAATCAGCCCAGAGTCTCCATAATCTTTTATTTTTAGTCTCACTCTTTCCAGGAAGTGGCAGAATGAAGGCACATTCTTAGTGGTCATTTGTTAAAAAAAAAAAAAAACCACCAAAAACTGTCCATTGTTCTTGACGTTAAAAATTAAACACAATGATTAAAAAAAAATAGCATGTTACCATTTATATCACATATTTAGGATCATGTGGTTTCCAGTGCGAGTAGAATGTAGTTGTGCCTGGGAAGGAACAGAAGGCAGTGGCTGAGAAGCACGTGTCCTCATAAAACATATCTAAGTAGTACACTCAGGATGACTCATGCTAAGGATTTAGACAGAATACAGTTCTTCTAGGAGGAACAACTTTAGTTTCTAAGGGACACTCACTTCTGCCATCTCAATGCCCGATTTCAAGGGTTGCAGGCTATGGACTTCTGTGCCACACTTAGGACAAGTGAAGGACATGTCAAATAAGAAGCTACTCTTCACGCAGTAGTAACAAAAGACATGCTCGCAGCCAATGGTATGAGGCATGGTGGGCCACTCCCCACACAGAGAACACTGTCTGCCACTGGTTGCCAGCGTGCTGTCGCTGCCTGGGGCTCCGGTCAGTGGGACACACCATGAAGAGAGCTTGGCTCTCAACTTCTGGACGTTGATTAGTGGGAGGAGAAAAATTAGAAACTCGGCAAAGCCGTGCCAGAGGAGTTCCCTATTCATATACTCAAAGCCCACTTCTCGGACACTTTGGGGCTTGTGAAAGACAGAATGGATGCCCAGGAGACGTTCGGTCAAAGTTGCAAACTTGCCCCTTTGGAGGAAGATCAAGAAATTAATCAACCCGCCTAACTTCAGAAGTCCGACCACCAGATTCATGCACTGCTTGGCTTTCCTGAAGGATGCGATGCGACGGTTCCGAAACAAATCGTAGCATCGTTCTTCTAACCACTTGCCACCAATCGTACAGACAGCGTACCAGAGCTTCTGATTTCTGCTTGGTGGCTGGTAGCTCAGGTTTGGGGAAAGATCATTCTGGTACTGAATATTCAACACTGACTGTCCCACTGTGGCATTTTTAGAGTAGATGGTGAATCTCCACAAGAAAAGCCACAAGAATGCTTTCACCTCTGGTTCAAAGCGGGCTAACAGCCCTGGCTTAAATCCATGGAAGCACTGAGTAAACTGGGACCAAACGAGCTGCTCCAGGGCCTTGTTTAGTTCAAGTGCATCCAACTGGCTGATTCTTAGCACTCTGTTCGTCCGCTCTGCGTTCTCATCTCCGGAAGCCATGCCTTCTCTGAAGGTCTCTAGGAAGAAGTACAATCAGAAACCATCACTGACGGAGCAGTTTCTCAGAGCTACCTAAAATGCTGTCTCCTGGGCTACAATCCTCATTTTGCCCCAAAACTTAACTCCCTCCCCGCCAACACAAAAAGAAAACATCATCGAACAGTCCCAATCTTGTACTGTCTTCCCAACTTAGAGCTGGAAAACTGTGACACACAGGTGACAATGGAGAGAGACAGGAATCCTGTGAAACCCTTGCCTCGCGCTAGCCAAGAGCTGTAGGGAAGGAAACGGGTCAGGACAGAGTCGCCCCTCTTTTTTTATCCGTTCATGACCCTGTCCCCTCTCAGCCTTTTCTCATTCTGGCTGCTCTGAGCTCCCCACTGGATGACGTCTACTGTTCGTCTTCCCTTTTGCCTCCTTCAGTGCCTGTCCCACACTGCGGTACTTTGAAAACACAAGCCTTCCCAAGTGGACCCCTAAGGCTGCTTTCCTCATGCTTCACCCTCTAGTTATAAAGTGCTCCCTTCTCTTGTTCACTACTGGACATTTGTTGTCTTTCCCTTCACCTGGAACAATCTGCTCCCATTCTCTAACTGGAAAACTCACATTGCCTGGAAACCTCATAGACAGAGGAGTCTGGTGGGCCATAGTCCATGGGGTTGCAAAAGAGGCGGAAGTGACTTAGTGACTAAACAACTAAGTTTTTAAGTACTAGCTTAGGGACCACTTCTTCTAATTTAGTTGCCTCTCTAGCTGTTTCTTTAGCTCTCTGTCCTTCCTCTTTCATGATTTTATGTCCCTACTGTATATAAACTACTTTGCAATTGTCGATTTCCTCCACTGGATGATAAACCCTGTAGCAAAGACTGAGTCTTTTTACAGTTGATTCTAAGCAAATAGCCCAGTTCTTGGTTTAGAGAATGCTTCCCACAAATTCAAGATGAGTGGAACAAGAAACAGGATGAAAGTCTGGAGTGGGTGAGTGGTAGAAAATACAAATTCCTACCCAATAACCTTTCAAACGATTTTGAGTTACCACATCTTGACTGCTGATCGCCACATCTTTCAACATATTTTTGTTGCTCACCAGCTTTTCCCCAAGCAATGTGTCAGAAGCCTGTGATAAAATGGGAGAACACAGTCCCAACCCTTGTGGAGATCATAATCAAGTGACTGGGAAGAGGGAGGAAGCAAGAGTGTACTGCTGCTGCTGCTGCTAAGTCACTTCAGTCATGTCCGACTCTGTGCGACCCCATAGACGGCAGCCCACTAGGCTCCTCTGTCCCTGGGATTCTCCAGGCAAGAACACTGGAGTGGGTTGCCATTTCCTTCTCCAATGCATGAAAGGGAAAAGTGAAAGTAAAGTCGCTAAGTCTTGCCTGACTCTTAGCGACCCCATGGACTGCAGCCTACCAGGCTCCTCCTCCATCCATGGGATTTTCCAGGCAAGAGGACTGGAGTGGGTTGCCATTGCCTTCTCCGAGTGTACTGCAGAAAATAATAAATAGGCAATTACAAGATGTGAAAGGTGATGTGCAAGGGGAACGTAAGAACATCGTGCTTACAACTAGAAGGTCCAAGAAGGCTTCACGGAAGAGGCAAGATCTTCTGAAGGTAGCCAGTGTCAGGAAGGATCGGCAGTGTCAGGAGGGTAAATATAGGTAAGAAAACCACTCCTACAGAGGGAACAGTGGGTGCTGAGGATGGGAGGAGCCAGGACAAAAGATCAGGCTGGAAAGGTAAGACTGATGGTAAAAGCTGACTTTGAGGAGGCTACATTTTATCAAGAAGGTAATGGGGAGACACCACATAGCTGTAAGGAAAGAACTGATCAACTCTGCATTTTAAACAGCGTGTTCTAGCCACATGGAGAATGGATTAGAGGCTGAAAGACTGGAGGCAGAGAGACCAATTAAGATGATTGTTAACATGATTTAGTGAGAAACTAATGATGGTCTAAATTAGAAGGGTATCAGTGGGGATGGAGAAAAATAGGTACCTTTGAAAGCTTTGAGGTGGAAGGATGGACACGACTCAGTGAGAAGTAAGCCAAGAATAACTGACTTGAGTAATGGTGTGGATGGTAGTTCAATTCTCTGAAATAGGAAACATATGCAGAGATATAGGTTTGAAGGGAAAGATAATAAATCTGGGCAGTTTTAGAGAGCTGAGGCTCCTATGAGACAGCTAGGTGGAAAAGCTCAGTAGGAAGTTCTGAGGATATATGGGAGAGATATTTGGGGAGGAGATTTTGTGTGAGCCCCTCCGATGGGACTGATCTATTTTAAATCTACTTGATCTATTTAAATGCTAAGATCAGGAAGACAGTCGTCTAAAGATAGGTCAGTCCTGCCCATTCACAGCACATCCAACTTTCTTTGTACAATATAATCTTATTCCCCTGGTTTCCTTCTCCAGTCACTGTAGCGTTTCATGGGTCATGATCACTGCCATCACCAACCTTTGACCTTTCAAAGCTTTCTCTGCTGGGGTCTGTGTATCACAGTCCTGTTGTCTCTCTGTGCTTGTAGTCTAGTGGCCTTCACACCTGAGCATTAATCACCATCACATGCAGGACTTGTTAGACTGTGCCCCTCAGTTCCAGAGTTTCTGATGTCCTCTGGAATGGGCACCAATAATTTGCATTTCTAGCAAGTTCCCTGGTGATGTTGCGAATGACTGGGCTCGTCCATTTCCGGGCAAAACTCACGACTTTGTGGGCACACCTGTCACCCACCCAGCTCAATGCTGCATGCCAGTCCTCCTGCCTTTTTTGCTTGGTTTTCGTCCACAGATCTGCAGAGGCTCTTACAGATCTCACCCTGATTCAGTTTTCTCTTTCTGCTACTATGTAGTCCCTGTGAGACTGAGACCACTCACAGATTTCACAAAGTCTATGAGCATCAACGTATCCTAGCTCTTCAGGTGCTCAGGATGCAAATGAAGACGCCAACCTGGGTCTGCACAAAGGAAGCAGGCCAATCGATGGACAAGTCAGGCAGCAGCAGAATTACATGGTACTGTAAGATTCTTAGACACTGCATAAAGTTTCAGAACTATCTCAACAGAGAAAGACTTTCAATCTTTATGTAAAAAAAATCATTAGTGATTATTTTTCACATTTTATGCAATTTAAAATCTTCTTTAAGTGTCATTTATGTAATTAAATAAAGGTCCATATAGTCAAAGCTATGTCTTTGCTGCTGCTGCTGCTGCTAAGTCACTTCAGTCGTGTCTGACTCTGTGCGACCCCATAGACGGCAGCCCACCAGGCTCCCCCGTCCCTGGGATTCTCCAGGCAAGAACACTGGAGTGGGTTGCCATTTCCTTCTCCAATGCAGGAAAGTGAAAAGTCAAAGTGAAGTCACTTAGTCGTGTCCGACTCTTCAGGACTCCATAGACTGCAGCCTACCAGGCTCCTCTGTCCATGGGATTTTCATGTTTTTACCAATAGTCATATACAGATGTGAGAGCTGGATCATAATAAAGGCTGAGCACCAAAGAACTGACACTTTTTGAACTGTGGTGCTGGAGAAGACTCCTGAGAGTCCCCGAAACAGCAAGGAGATCAAACCAGTTAATTCTAAAGGAAATCAACCCAGAATATTCATCAGAAGGACTGATGCTGAAGCTGAAGCTGAAGCTCCAATACTTTGGCCACCTGATGCAAAGAGCCAACTCACTGAAAGAGACCCTGATGTATTTAAGAAACATAATTAAGAAAAAAAGAAAAAAAAAAACACAACTAAAACAGTATTTAAAAAAACCTCATAGGCAAATCAAAATCTGTAAAATTATTTGTTCAGATTTACCAAATCATCTCTTACTTCACTGACCCCAGGATAAAGTACAGACTTCTTAGATTCTAGCCCAATTCTGTGTCCTTCTTTTTAACCATATAACCAGTTATTCACTGAAGAGTTTATTTTACTTCTAAAAGACTTTCTTGTTGTGGACAATTTTTTAAAGTCTTTATTGAGTTCGTTACATTATTGCTTCTGTTTTATGTTCTGGTTGTTTTTTTTTTTTTTTGGCTGAGAGGCCTGTGGGATCTTAGCTTCGTGACCAGGGATGGAACTGCACTCCCTGGGCTGGATGACGGCAAAGGTTTAACCACTAGACGACCAGGAAAAACCAAAGAAATTTTAACTGACTCTCTTTTGGTCCTGCCTCTATGCCTTTTCTCACGTACTTGGAACACTTACCTTCTCTACCATCTCCTCCTGCCACCCTCAAGTACACTGCAATCCTATTTCAACATTCTGCTTCACAATTCTCTCCCCAATTCCCACTGTCACTATTTTTAACTATCACAGCAACTGTCTGTGCCATGTGCTTAAGTCCTCACTCTAGTTGTCTGAATACACCTTTCCCTAACTTAACCATAAACTAGTCAAGGGAAACTACCTCATAGCTGCTTCTCAAGGTACCTGCCATCCACAGAGACTGATACCTAACTCACTTTTCCTCATGCAAAATTCTATAATCATTCAGGATAGGTGAAATTATGGTATATACAATTCCTCTACTGTGAGTCTGGACAACTCGTCATGTTTCCCAGGTTTTGTATCCTGTGGTCAACAAGACAAAGGAAGTTCTCTTATTTGTCAAAGTACTCTTGAAAAGCTCAGGCTGTACTGGACATCAACTTCAACACTTCAGCCTTCTCCCGTCACCCCATCCCTGCCCCCAGTACTGAACCGGATGGATTGGTAATTTTTTTCAGTTGCGTGCTCAGTTTCTGAGTAGTGTTCAACTCTTTGTGAGCCCACAGATTCCCATCAGGCTCTTCTGTGGAATTTTCCAGGCAAGAATACTAGAGTGGGCTGCCGTTTCCTTCTTCGTTTCAGTTGCGTAGCAGATGAAATTTATGGCATGTGTTAAGGGCGCCAGTTGTGCCAACTTATGTATCTTCAGATGTTAGAGTCACAATCAGTTCTTGGTAATCTTTACAGAACTTACTGCAAAGATGCGCCAGCTGTAGTAGTTGCTCAGTAAAGGTCTGTTGAACTCATATGTGGTGGAGTGAGTAGTTTGGTAGTGAATCAATGTTCAGATTGAACACTGCTGATAAACTGGAGTCTGAGGGCAGCTCTCTCTTCTCAGGTTCCTTACTTGTATACAGAAGAAACTGGTCAGAGAGACTGGCTTCTGACAGGAGTCACTAATCTCAAATCCCTCATTTCTGGAGGAATCATACTTAAGTACAGTTAGTAAAGACAGGAATTTTAAATGGCTGCCAGGAAGGAAGACTTAACACACTCTCTAACCAATCCAATATTTAACAATCCTTATCATCAGAAAATTCTCTTATACCTTCTGTTACAGTTTAACTTTTTTTTTTTCCTTCCTCTTCTTCACCCCAGGCCTGGCTTCGGTGAAGATTAAGAACAGTTGGGCCTGATCTCTCTACAGAAGACTCTTTACTAGAGCAAAAGACTATTATTAAACTGTTCTTCCAGGAGAATAATTTGTTTCTTTTGTTTTGTTTTGTTTTAGGTTTCAGTATCCAACATGTTAGTCATTTCTGTGACTTCTTTTCATTGTAAACACAGAACAGGCATTGTCTATTACCCATCACAGTGTGTTAAAGTAGGAGCATAGCCTTCCTACTGCCCTGTCATCCTGTTCAGGCGACTGGGACAGAGTAGAAAGACTAGGTTTAAAATCAGATAGACTCGGGCTCCAGCTCCAGCTTGGTCTCTTGGCTGCTAAGTCATCTCAAAAAAATCATTAGCAGTAGATTCTTCTAAGAGTTGGAAATGAATGGCTACCTGGCTACCTCAAGATGTTGCTGCGATTAAAGCAGACAATGTTGTGTAAGTGGTTTGGAAACAGGCAGGCAGTACATTATTGCTACTTTGGCTAGGGATGAGCTTTAGAAGAAAAAGACTCGGCTGATTTTGCCAAATCTCATTTCAAAAGACTGAAATCTTCATTATTACTCATCTAATGCCTCAAGCTGGGCTGGAAGAAGCACAAGCTGGAATCAAGATTGCCGGGAGAAATATCAGTAACCTCAGATATGCAGATGACACCGCCCTTAGGGCAGAAAGTGAAGAACTAAAAAGCCTCTTGATGAAAGTGAAAGTGGAGAGTGAAAAAGTTGGCTTAAAGCTCAACATTCAGAAAACGAAGATCATCGCATCCGGTCCCATCACTTCATGGGAAATAGATGGGGAAACAGTGTCAGACTTTATTTTTCTGGGCTCCAAAATCACTGAAGATGGTGATTGCAACCATGAAATTAAAAGACGCTTACTCCTTGGAAGGAAAGTTATGACCAACCTAGACAACGTATTAAAAAGCAGAGACATTACTTTGCCAACAAAGGTCCGTTTAGTCAAGGCTATGGTTTTTCCAGTGGTCATGTATGGATGTGAGAGTTGGACTGTGAAGAAAGCTGCGAGCCAAAGAATTGATGCTTTTGAACTGTGGTGTTGGAGAAGACTCTTGAGAGTCCCTTGGACTGCAAGGAGATCCAACCAGTCCATTCTAGAGGAGATCAGTCCTGGGTGTTCTTTGGAAGCAATGATGCTGAAGCTGAAACTCCAGTACTTTGGCCACCTCATGCGAAGAGCTGACTCATTGGAAAAGACTCTGATGCTGGGAGGGATTGGGGGCAGGAGGAGAAGGGGAAGACAGAGGATGAGATGGCTGGATGGCATCATCGACTCAATGGACGTGAGTTTGGGTGAACTCCGGGAGCTGGTGATGGACAGGGAGGCCTGGCGTGCTGCAATTCATGGGGTTGCAGAGTCGGACACGACTGAGCGACTGAACTGAACTGAATGCCTCAACCAACCTGTGGTAAAAGGATTCCCACCCCCGTCCCTCCAGGAAATACTGCTACACCATTAAAATATAAATTCTGGCAGTTACACAGTGAACATTATGTCACTGTGAGGTGGGCATGTGTGGGGGTCAGATGGGAAGGGGCAGAAATGTGGTCCACTGGAACTCATGCATCATATCAGAGGAGATGCTGGGGTGGGCATCCTGAGAGCATGGGGGGATCCCAGAGTGACCTGCTCTCTCGGCTGTCTCACCTCCATCCACATGGCTCTGCCTGTTTATCCGGAAGCAAAGAAACCTCTCCAGAATGCACACTGAGAGCATCTAACTCGAGTGTGCTTCACCAAACAGGGCCTGGTACAGGCAGTCTGAGAAAAGCATCCAACCTTGGTTTACCATCAACATGCTCCGTTCAGTTCCTCCTCCTCTCCCCTCCTCTTTCTAGCAGGTACAGTTATTCTAGGATATTGGGCTTTAGAGAAGGGCACTGCTCAGGAGTAGAAGAAACTGATGAGATCGAGTAACTACAAGTTTAATTCATCTGATTATGGAACTTCTTCCCTCCACTGCTGGACAATAATATTTGGCTGAAGTAGGTGTAGGACACAGAAAAAAATGCCATAAGTGCCTTTAGATCACATAAAGTTATTCTCAATCTAATGGAAGAAGATTGGTTTTCAGTGAATTCTAAATCTGACAGATTGCTACTCAATTTAATATTTACTGAGTGCCCACAAAATGCCTGGCATTCTCTTACATTTCAGGGGTTCAATCCAAATAGTTAACTCTTAGTTAACTTCCTTTTAGTAAGGCATTTCTAAAGAAATAGGACTTTACAATAATCAAGACTAGCCACTGATCTGTGAAGAAAAGAATGGATCTCAAAATACGAAAACACTATGAAGGATCACAAAACTCCCTGGGGCAGAAAAGAGAAAACTTGGATTTAATACCATACAAAGTGCAGAAATATGCAAGCACTGACCCCAGCCATGGTCCACCTGGGAAACATGGGGAGATGGGTTTCAACGGGAGCTGCATCCTTATGAATCCCCACTAACATGGTTGCACTTGTTCGGAAGTAAAGAAAGAAGTTGTCTGCTATGACCAGAGCAGAATGGCTTGGCAGGAGAGACTGGCTGAAGAGTTGCTGCCGCTGCTTTAACCCCCTGCAAAAAAGACTCTGTTTTAAGGAAATTGGTTTTGTAGCCATGAGTAATCACTGAACAGAAGGGACTTAACAGGACATAAATTTTAAAAGATTAACCTGATTGCAGAGTTTAAGAAAAGGAAAACTGCAATTCTGAAGGACCAGTTCCAGCAGTTGGCCCCCAACCTTTCTGGCACAAAGGACCAGTTATGCAGAAGAGCTTTTCCACGGATGGGAGTGGGGATGGTTCAGAGGGCAATGCAAGTGATGGGGAAGGATGAGGAGCAGCGGCAGATGCAGCCTCACTGTTCACCCCTCTGCTCACCTCCTGCTGTGCGGCTGGGTTCCTAACAGGCCGCAGACTGGTACCAGTTGGTGGCCCAGGGGTTGGGGACTCCTGAGTCACACGACTCCTGTGACCATTCAAGGACCTTAACTGAGGTGTTGATTAATAACGTTCTGAACAAGTCTTAGTAAGTTGACCTGCTTCACTGACAACTATGAAAATTAGAAAGATTACAGTATCCTCATGTTTTTGAATCAAAAATCTCCAACTCTTCTGGAAACCAGTGCTTTCCTGACTCTGCTACACTTATTGCTATCCAAGGCCTACTACTGGTCGGTCTACTTCTACTTTCAAAAATTTAAATATTAAAAATTGTATTATTATTGGTTCTTGTAGGTTGGTATTTAGTTTCACAAAAGCAGCTCAAACGTAAATGGTTTAAAAAAATACAAACTAATTTTTTTTTTAAAAGTTGGGATTGTTTTGAATTGAAACAAATACCATCAGATTTAATTCAAATTGATTTTTCCAGAAACACAAAATCAGGTGATGCTTTTTCCTGCTCTGCAATGATATCTCCTTCTTTTAATGCACAACCCTATCAATCTCTCCCTGTCCATCCCCCGTTTCCCTGACTATACTAAGATTCTGAAAAGCTAACCCAGGGAAAACATTTATGGCCATGCAAAAAGACTTATAAAAACAATTAAAAGTAAAATTGGCACTAAATAACTTCACGTTCAGTGAAGGATACTACTATGTTAAGGACATGTGAAGAAGATGCTTAAGGCAAAATCAAGACCAGATAAAAAGTATAGCATCTACGAGGGTTACTGTGATTAACTTGTCACATAAATATGTTTAAGACAAAATGATTGAGCACTATAAAACTATTAAAAAGGTCTCCTGCTGACATTTTATCACTAGACATGTCACACTGCTTTTCTTTCACAGGGAAAAAACAACTGAAAATTCGTTTACTGAGAGCAGCGATATATAACCTTATCCCTTAAATAACTCATGCTTTCCTTTTAAGCTTTTCATTCCCCAAATAAAACTTTGTCATCTATATTGCATTCCAAAACGAAGGACTTTTTATCTCAGTACAGTGGGAAGAATTTCTCAGGACGTCTTCCAGCGCTTTTATTGAGTATTGTACAAATTATGAATGAATATATTTTATTTAAAAACATGTTATTGACAGAAATCTATCAATAATAATGTGGGTATTGTCAAGGGCCTGTCAATATTAATGTAATTATGATTAAGGGCATAACATGGATTTTTAGCTATAATACCAAGTAACATCTCCGGCATTACTGCTATCAATAAACACATTATTATTGACCTGTTTCAAGATGCTCAGTACTAGATGTATTACCATTAGGCATGTTTGTCAATGCATACTGCTGACAAAAATTCTACATTTAAATTTACAGTCTTTGCAAACTTTGTCAGCAGAAACATGTGATTCCCAAGCAATCGCTAACGTTTCAAATCCATCCACACACTCTCTGCCAGGCTATTCTTTTCCAGACCCACAATCATCGACTGATTTTCAGTACAACAATGTTGCTGCCACACGGTCTTAAGGGTTCTGGTGATATAAATGGATGGGACCATTTCTGCCTTTTAGTTGTGTCTTTTTTTAATCTTAAGTGGCATTTCACATTAGGAGGTTATACGAATAAAGTTCTACAACCTGAGATCTTAAGCTTTGAACCTCTACCCTACTATTTTATTTCCTTTGTGTAGTCAGATAGATTTACTGTCCATTGTATTGGAATCAATACTAATAAATGGGACATGCATCAAAGAGAGATTTTAACAGGACGTTGATTCCCAGAACGCACTGCAAAGATGAGCAAAAGAGGAAAAAACCTATGGCGGGGACCCATTAGACCCTTGTGACCTCTGGCACTGTGAACAGGCCTAGAAATCAACAACTGTAAGTTCAAATCCCACTTCTGCCATAGCCTTGCTAAGTGACATGTCACTGCTGTTTCGTTCATCTCGTTCATCAAATATAAACGAAGTCCTGATAGCTTATAGGTATCTGATGATATAAACCCCAACTGTGCTCATTTGGCGGAGAAGGCAATGGCACCCGACTCTGGTACTCTTTCCTGGAAAATCCCATGGGCGGAGGAGCCTGGTAGGCTGCAGTCCATAGGGTCGCTACAAGTCGGACACGACTGAGCGACTTCACTTTCACTTTTCACTTTCATGCATTGGAGAAGGAAATGGCAACCCACCCCAGGGTTCTTGCCTGGAGAATCCCAGGGACGGCGGAGCCTGTTGGGCTGCCGTCTATGGCGTCGCACAGAGTCAAACACGACTGAAGAGACTTAGCAGCAGCAGCAGCAGTGGGTATATAACAGAATGTCTCTACAATGTATCTTAAGGATACACTTCCAAATAGCACATATTTTTCAAACACATGAACAACAGTAAGTTATTCTTTTTATTTGGAGAGAATTGGGAATTCAACTCAAAGACTAAAATCTCCACCACTATAATCAGTCTTACACAATTGAGCACCTTACCTATTTCACTTACGATATATTTACTCAGGTATCTAGAAGTAACACAAACTTTTTTTTTTTTAAACCTGGGGACGGAATCTCCCGTTACTTTGGCCTTTCTTCACAAATACATTTTAAGCATGGCACTCATCCTCTCAGAAAACTGATACTTCTGAGTCTTTGAGGGAGAAAGCACACTGTGGAAACAAAGAGCAAATGTCTGAGTGAACACAGGGCAGGAGACTTAAGCTGGTTCCGATTAGTTCTATATTCTGGTTCACCAACAGGCTGTGTGACTCTGGGCAAGTCATTTGACTACACTATACTCTTCAGCAGTTAAAAAAAAGTCTTATAAAAAGTCTACCTCTCTAGAATCATCATGGGAATTATTTTAGAAAACCCTGGAAGAGAAGATAAAAAGTAAAAGTACAGTCATTTCCAACTGTAGTAAGGGTTAATGTCAAACATGAGTAAGGAAAAGGCTAAAGAAAGTAGAGACATCAGAACAGTAGCACCCATGAGACAGACTCAATCCTCACAGAAAAAATACAGCGAAGCCTGACGGAAGACAAACCCAAACGATTTGGGAGTTTACAACTGTAGTAAACCTATACTACTTACTTCCTGGATATGGAGTGCTAATAAGCGACCACTACAGCTAAGTACCCTTTGCAAAAAAATCAAATATTAAATTATTTAATCCTTACAATGTTATGAAAGAGGTTCTTCTGGTATTTTGTTTTAAAGCAAGGAAATTGAAGCACAGGGAGATGACTTGCGTGAAATAACACAAGGAGGAATGGTGGGGCCATGCTCTACACCAGCCTCCTCTATGGACAGGTGACGGCAGACCTCAAAGATGAACATAAACCCCTTAGGATGTCACTGCAGGACATGCAGATGGGGCTGTTTAAGAGACTAAGTACGAAGTGATGAAGAGCACCAGTATGAACTTCAGCAAAAACTGCAATCCAAGGATGAACAAACAAAAGACATGGGAAACTTAAGAGAGCGACTAGA
Organism: Bos javanicus; assembly: GCF_032452875.1. Lineage (NCBI taxonomy): Eukaryota > Metazoa > Chordata > Mammalia > Artiodactyla > Bovidae > Bos > Bos javanicus. The sequence continues at coordinate 40,355,282 of NC_083881.1, forward strand.
CCTTCAAGTACTCTATAAATTTGGAGAAAGGTTTTAGGATCTAACTGCCTAAGAAGACAACTCTAAATGACTTCAAGATTATTGGAACACAGGTTTAATTGCACATTTTATGGAACACGAGAGAATATGAAAACAGCCACAAGGGAACAGAGGTATCAGCAACGGAAGAGGAGAAAGTACCACGGGATACATACTCTGAAGAAGGCACTAGATGTTTTCTTTACAGTTTCATGACACAGTCAATGTTATGTCCACTTTAAGAAGTCAAAAATTAAGAGGGGTCTGATAACGTGCTTAAGGTCAAGCTGGCGATTTAGTAAATGCTAGAAAAATGGTGGAACATACAAAAGGAAGTCAGTATAGATATTTGCTAAGCTTGGATCAAATTCAACATCACAGAACTCAAAACAAAATTTTTTCTCTCAAGATAATTCTGAAGACCAGACTGCCAGTCAAGCTCTCAGGACTGTAGATGGGAGAAGAAATTCAAGGAAGCTGGTAAAGTTTCCCACATTGCCTGGAATTCACCTTACCTACTTTCCCTGCCTTTCCATGTGGTCAGAGAACCATGTGAAGAAACTGAATGTCAAAAATTAACCAAAGGAATATGGGGGTGAGAAAAGGAGGTGCAAACAAATATTATGAACACACGTAATATGGGAAGTAAAGGCAATGCTAACTCACATGACCCTGGAAAGGAACGGTGTGCACAATCAAAATGGAATTACTCTAGAGCTCTTTTTTTTTTTTTTTTAAGGTTTTAATAGTTAAAAAGAAAGAAAAGATAATTTGGATGAAATTTTATCTCATGTTATTGACAAACAGGTAAAAAAGAAGAGCTCTGCAAAAAAAAAAAAAAAAAAGGAAAATAGATAAAAAGCAATCTAGAAAAGGGCATTTTGATTCCAGAGATGAGAAAAGATGTGAGAAATTTAGAGTACACAATGGGAAGGCCTCTTGGGTGGCTCAAGTGGTAGAGAATCCACCTGCCAATGCAGGAGATGATCCCTGGGTTGAGAAGATCCCCTGGAGGAGGAAATAACAACCCACTCCAGTATTCTTGCCTGGAGAATCCCACAGAGGAGCCTGAAGGACCACAGCCCATGGGGTTGCAGGGAGTTGAGCACGACTTAGCAACTGAACACACACACACAGGGAAGGACAGAGGGTGCTAAACACCCTCTTCCCTGCTCCCACGTGCAGAAATTAGTGCCAGGATGACAGATGTGGGGCAAGTAGGACAGTCAGGGCTTTTCTCCTGAGGTTTCTTCCACATTCCAAAGGAACTGAAGAGGACCATGGAATGTGTGAAAATGCTGTCATTTCACAGCAAAGAGAAAAGAGAACGTCCAATGTGCTTCTAGGTTGTTCAACTCAGATAATAAAGTGAAGAAAGAGGCCAGTGACTCAGAGCAGAACTTCTGTCCATGAATAAAGACTGCTTTGTCTTGTGCTACAGGAACCAGAGCACGGTGGCGTGCAAAAGGCGAAGAAACTAAAAATTTACTTTATGCTTTAGGGAAAACGTGAGGCTAGGACTTGGAACTTTACTAGTAAAATGATGTTAGGTAAAACTGCTAACATCTTTAAGGTTCAACTGCCAAAAATGGAAAATATCTGCCCTCCCTATTGCAAAGACTGCTATGAGCTTCAAAAACAAGCAAAAATTAAAAAGTAGGGGGAAAAGAGAAAAAGACTAACTGTGATCAAAAACAAAGTATTAAACTTAAAATCTGTATACAACCACAAAGGTTTGTGACTTTTGGTAATGAATTAACTGTGCACATATGCATTTTATTGTTTAAAAACCTGTAACAAATGAATGCAAGTTGAATACAAATGAACAATTAATTTACAAAACAAAATTATAAGGCTAGTAGGAAATATATTAAGTAGTCTAAGATACAAATTTAATTTTCTTAACAGGACTACTGTTTTTCAAGCAGAACAAAAAAGAATAAGCTGTTTTTGTAAAATACTGCTGAGGGTCAGCTTGCTTTGTCTCTCCTCTGCATGACTCCAGGGCACTTCTACAAGAATTCTTCCACAGAACAGTTTTAAAACCACAGACTGAGTGCTCCTCCTAATTTCTAAAAATGAGGAGAATAAGGCCAAGAGGCAGAGCTGGTCAGGAGTAGAAACTCAACTCTCTTGATTCAGTCTAGCATGTTCTTTGCTGTGTCCTCTTCTGTTTTTTTCCCCCATTTCTAAGAAAAATAAAATAAGAGGTTCTTTTTCACTTGTATTGTCAATAAAGAATTCCTAACTCCACTCTTTCTTTTCTTCCAAATCTCCTTCTGACTCAAGACTATTCAACTTTAATGTTTCTGGATACAAGAAATGGATAATATGGGCAAGATGAGGGAGAAGATACAGTGATAAGAAAGAGTCGGTCATCCTGAAATATTCTGCCAAGGCTTAACTAAAGGTAAATCATTAGGGGAAGGCGTTCAGACTGTAAACTGGTGTGGATGGAACCTCAGCCTACCTATAATTTCTACTGTTCAGATATAGTGTTCCAGGGACATCACAGAATAACAATACCATTAGATGTGAACAGTCTACAACTTAGTCTCATTCTGTGAACAGCCCGTTCACTAAATGTAGTATTTTCGAAAAATGGGACCTAAAGATAATAAGTAAACAGTGAGTTTTAAGACCTCACAAGAAAAATGACTTTTATATTCTATTTGTCAGGTATCAATGTTAAATGTAACTCACTCATTGTAAGTTATTATCTAAGAAAGTTCTCAGTAGTTTTTTCTCCCCAAGAAAATTAAAATTGCTTTTAAGTTTATAGGCTTTTAAAAATATTGGAAACTTAAGCCTACTCAACTTTTTGGTACCAAACAGAGCTATACACGAACCATCAGATATTAAGAAAAGTTTGGACCCTCAGTAATTCTTAAGCCGTTCGAAAGGGTTAAATCTCACCACCACCAAGTGACAGGAAACGATTTCCAAGTATGTTCTAGAAAATTACTTCCCAGAACGCAAAGGAAGCTCAAATCTAGCTGTCCTTTTTTTTTCTAAGAATGCCATCCTAAGACTATTTTTAGGCGTTTAGGTTTGCTCCACTGCCTTTCCCAAAATCAGACTCTGCCTCTTCCAGGAAGACAGGAAGCCAATTAAACAGGGAAACAAGCAAAGGGCGACAATTACAAGGTCGTGAAACTCCACGCCCTCCCAGTTGTAAGCAAGACCGCAGGTCCACACTCCGACTCTCTCGGGCGACACTGACCTTAGGAGTCTGCGAAACGCCCCGCTCCGAGTAACTGTTTCTGAAACACCTCTGGGAAGCTTGGCTTTTCCAAGCCGAACCTGCGGTCCACAAGCTTCCGGAACTCGTGGGTTTGCGGAGTGACGCAGAACCCGGAAGTGCCTAGGAAAAAAAAAAAGTGGAACTAAACCAACGAGAACCACGCTTTAACGCTCAGCGAAACGCCGAACTCCGACGAGCCGAAGGGCCGAAGAGCCGACGAGCCGAAGGGCCGAAGAGGACACCCGCGCGCTGATTGGTCTGCTGGCCGTGGGGGAAATCCGCATCTGATTGGCAGGAAAGGCGCGAACCCGGCAGCCCGGGTCCTGGGGCCGCGCGTGGGGAGGCCACCGGGTCAAGGGGCCGCGGGGAAGCCAGGGCTCTGGAGGGCCGGGCTTTCCCTGCCTTCGGACAACGGCAGCCGGCCTCTGAACGAGTGCCGCCGAGTGGCGGCGGGGTGCCTCCGCGTCTTGGGGGCTCTTCGCTCGCCAGGTTGGAGGGCCCACTGCGAGATGGCCGGGTGGGGATGGGAGCCTCCGGCTGCAGCTGCAGCATCCGGGCTGGGGCAGTTTTTGCAGCGCGTGGCTGCCGTGGCGGGAGGGGCGAATGGCTGGCTGGCCTCTGCGGACTCAGGGAGGCAGGTGGCCTTCAAAGCCTCGGCCCGGGAGGCCTTGCCCTACGAATTGGACCCTTTCTCGCTCGCAGAAATCAGAGCCTTGAGCTCCCTGCCGCGGGGTCGGTGTGAATCATCCCAGACCTTTAGAAACGCGGACAGTAGGGTCCCCCAGCCCTGGGGAGCTGAGGCAGGATTTCTAGTACTAAGGGCCCGAGGGAAGGTATTTTTTGAGCATTGATCAGGCAATTATGTGTAGCCGGCGTTGAGAATCGCCTCTGCCTATAATAAAGGGATGGCCTTATCTGTCTGGCTTGTTTGCTCAAAGGTTTGAATGAAGTCAGTGGGTACAAGCTCTCTGCACTCAGTAGGTCTTAAAAACTTTTAAGCGCATGTCTACCCCCGCTGTGCCTTCTCAGAACCCAGGAGCACGCAGACCTGCAATAAATGTGTTGACAGACATTGGAGAGCTCATGCTGTAGAAGCAGTGTTTGATTAATTATCCCGTGGAACAGTTGTTATTGAGAATTTGAAATATTATGGACAAGATAAAAGAACATTTATTGATGAAGTCTTACATTGTTAAATTTGTTTTTATGTTGAAGGTACACAATTAGCATCACTTATACCTGGAATTTTGTCCTCTTCCGTATATTAAGGAGATCAGAAAGATCAGGCCTAAAAGAAGATGGTGATGGTTTCTTGAATTAATAAAATTCCCACTACAGGTACCAATAGTATAAATGAGATTGGCTTTCCTGATGGCTCAGAATGCGCCTGCCAGTGCAGGAGATGCAATTTCCATTCCTAGGTGGGAAAGATCCTCTGGAGAAGGGCATGGCAACCCACTCCAGTATTCTTGCCTGAGAAATCCCATGGACAGAAGGAGCCTGATGGACACTCCATGAGGTTGCAAAAAAGTCAGACACCTGGTAGCGACTGAACAGCAAAGGAGCTCCAAGTTGAAAGGATATGTGGTTCTCTTAGGTACAGGAGGGAAGGTGTCTCCAGAGCTCCAGTTGGCCAACTAGTTGCTGCTGGCCACTTGAAGCGTGGGTAGGCTGGATTGATGTCTGCTCTGTGTGTAAGATGCACACTGTATTTCTAAGATAAAAGGTAAGAAAAGAAAAGAATGAAAACTACCTCATTTGTTGCATTGGCTACATGTCAACGTGAGAATGTTTCAGAAAATGTCAAATTACATATATGGCTCCTCATTTACATTGATGTTGGGTAGGGCTGTTCTAGAGGGTAAGAAAAGCTCTTTGAAGAAGACCAAGTCTTTCATGTAGCAATTATAAAGGAAGGTAACCATGTTGAGCCTACATCTGTGCTTCACTTAATTTTTATGAAAAGGAGAAAATAGGACTCTTCCCCCCACACAAAAAAAGACTAACATAGGGGACATTTTCAGAATGCAAGTTCTAATTCATGGAGCCTTATGTATGTCACATGAAAATATCGTGATATCAGTTGATAATAAAAAGACCAAGCTATCAAGAAATTTGAATTATGTTTTAAGGAGTCTGATTATTAGGGCAAAGCGTATAGAACATTTAAGATTTCTATTGAAAATGTTTCAGATAGCTTCTGGGTTTTACCACTTAACCTCTAGATATGGTGAACTTTTTTCAGTTTTCCAGTGAGGTTTCAGGTAAGCTTTTCCAATACATTTATTTTTCATTCATTTATTTAATAAAAGCCTGCTGAGGGTTCTGGGTATTGCAAGGCAGTGTTATAAAGTTGAACACTCAGACATGGCCCTTACTCTCTCATAACTAACCAGTATCAGTTCAGAAACAGTGAAAAAGTACATAATAACCAAGGCATAGTGTCTTTTGTCTTTGAATGAGCGCTTTACCTTGGTAAATTCCACACATTAATTGTCTTCAACCCAGTATTTATATATTACTGCTCATGTATTAATGAAGAGTCTTATAAGGACTAGATAAGGGTTTAAAATATGTTGGTAAAAAAATCAAAGTATACTTAATTCATCTGTTAATTGTCAGAACTTAAAAAAGAAAATAAATTTGAGTATTCACCTTTAAATAGAAAAGATGAAAAAATTACAATACCATCTTATTTATGATACCTTCTTTTAGCCTTTCAGCAACTTTTAGGTTATAAGGAATTTAATAATAGAAATGTAAAAGAGACATTGATTTATGCCCATAACATAGTTTAAAATTGCTGACTTAAAAAAGCTAAATTTATTTTAGCATATTACAAAGTTCTTAAATCAATATATTTGAGTCTTTTAGGAAAAAGGTAAACATAAATCTTATGTTAGTTTACTACTGCTGCTGTAACAAATTATTGCAAAGTTAGTGGCTCAAAACACCACCAGTGTATCATCTTACAGTTCTGTGGTCCCAAGTCCATCTGGGGTCTCCCTGGGCTAAAATCAAAGTGTCATGGGTCTGTGTTCCTTTCTAGAGCATCTGGGGAAGAATCAGGTTTTTTTGTTTATTCAGATTGTTGACCAGATTCAGTTGCTTGCTATGGTAGTATTGAGGCCCCTGGTTTCCTTGCCAGCTATTAGCTGAGGGATGTTCCCAGCTTCTAGAAGCCATTCACATTCCTTGGGTTGTGGCCCTCCTGCTCTATCTTCAGTCACCTGTCGTAGGTTGAGATCCTCTCATCCTTCTGATTCCTCTTACCTTTTCTTTAATTTCAGTAAACCTCCTATTCAGTTGAGCCTACCTAGAAAATCCAGGATAATCTCTCCATGTCAAAGTCTGCAACCTTAACCACATCCTTCAAGTCCCATTTGCTGTAGTGAAGTGACATACTCATGGGTTCCAGGGATTAAGGCATGGGCATTTTTAGGGGTCATTATTCTGCCTACCATAGATCTTAATTGGGCCCATGCAGTATAACCATAATTTCGTTTTTGTTTTCTGGAAATATTTTGAAAATGTATTAAGGTACATATACAATCCAGGGTATCCATGAGAGTAAAAGCAGCAGGGAAAACTGTTATTCTTGTCATTCTGCCTACCATAGATCTAAATTGGGTCCATGCAGTATAGCCATAATTTCTTATCAGTACTCTCAGTACTTTAGGATAGAATAACAATGTTTATAATAACAGGTAGACTGATGCTGAAGCTTGAAGTTCTGATACTTTGGCCACCTGATGTGAAGAGCTGACTCACTGGAAAAGACCCTGATGCTAGGAAAGATTGAGGGCAGGAGGAGAAGGGGGCAATAAAGGATGAGATGGTTGGATGGCATCACCAACTCAACGGACACGAGTGTGAGCAAACTCCAGGGGATAGTGAAGGACAGGAAAGCCTGGAGTGCTGCACTTATGGGGTCACAAAGAGTTGGACATGACAGTAACTAAACAACAACAAACTTTATTGGATGTTTCATATATTCCAGGCACTATTCTCGGAGAAGGAAATGGCACCCCTCTCCAGTACTCTTGCCTGGAAAATCCCATGGACGGAGGAGCCCGGTAGGCTGCAGTCCATGGGGTCGCTCAGAGTCGGACAGGACTGAGTGACTTCACTTTCACTTTTCACCTTCATGCATCGGAGAAGGAAATGGCAACCCACTCCAGTATTCTAGCCTGGAGAATCCCAGGGACAGGGGAGCCTAGTGGGCTGCCGTCTATGGGATCGCACAGAGTCGGACACGACTGAAGCGACTTAGCAGCAGCAGCAGGCACTATTCTAAACCCTTTTTCTGCATTTACTCTTGGTCCTCAGAAATGCCCCAGGAGATAAGCGCTGTTGTCCCCACTTACAGATAAGCACACAGGTACAGAGTAGGAAAGTGACTTGCCTACTTCTCACAGCTGTTAAGTGGTGGAATGAGGATTTGAATCTACATGGTCTGTCTGATTCCAGGGCCTCTGCAGGCTCTGACCCACAACATAGAAGAAATAATTTTGAACATTTGGATTTACTAACCATGCTTTAGAGATATAGTGACTATGAGTTCAGGCTCTAGTATCACAATGTGTGGATTTATATTCTATCTTTACCAGTTACTTGATGACCTGGACAAGTTACCTAACCTCCCTGGGTCTCAATTAACAACAAACTGAATTCATAGTAACACTTGAGGATTAAATGAGACACTATATGTACTTACTATATGTACTTACAACAGTGCGTCTGCATGAGCTATTGCAGCTATAATTATTGATGGCAGTTCAACTTCTAAAAACAGCAGTTTATTGTAAAAAGGAGTGTTTCCTTTATGAAAATTCAGTCGCTTTATGAAATAAAAACTGAAAGTTAATCTTTTTCCTTTTCAAAGACCACACTGTTTTCTCCTTCCCCAGTCGATAATTACTCTCCGATCCAACCCAGCTGCCATCGTTCTGGCAATGTTACTTTTTCCAATCAGGTATTACGCTATTGTACACTTAGGCACTTTGTCCAGACTCTAGTTCCCCTAGGTTAACACCCAAATCCCCTAGAAAGGCACCAGGACTCAAACTCCAAGTACCCTGTGCTGCCCGGTGTGTACACAGCCCCCATTTCTAACTTCGATTTTCTTTTGCAATTGTTCCTGGAGGAGACATAGTGCTAATATACCACTCCAAACCTACCCCCTCTTCCAATAATCTTTGCTGCCATTGCTTCAATTCAAACTGTCATGCTTTCTGCACTTAAAGTCATCCCCAACAAATTCATGGCCTCCAGTCTTACCACCCTTCAAACTTTTATTGCTCGCCTCCCTGTTCACCAGAATAGTCTTTCTAAAATACAAAACTCCACATTACTGTCCTCCTTCAAACCCTTCATTGTCTTTTCCAGACCCCATTCCTGCAAATATTATTCCTTTCCTTACATCTCTTAACACCGACTAAGTGCTTCTACTGTTGCATTCAAGGTATGCTTATTTAAGAACTTTCTTCTTGCCTTCTAAATCATGAACACATCGATAGGGATTAAGAGATGCTTTTGCTTGCATGAATTTATTCCATTATTTTGTTACTGCCTATGTACATGTCTGTCTGTTGTCTCTGAAATGTGAAATCTTTAAGGGGAGGCTTGTGGTATTATTTCTCTTTACCTGTGTGCCCAAGAGGTAGAAGGTGCTTAGTCATTGTGAATGAATGAATAAAGAAAAATAACCCCACATACATACAATTGAAAAAATGCTGCTTAAATCCCCAAATGTGTTTATTGAGACTATATAAGGTCCTGACTAGAAGCTACATAACTGGTAGTTAACAGCATGGACTCTGGAGTCAGAGTGTTTGGCTTTGAATTCTGACTCTGCCACTTATTACCTGTTCACTATGAACCTTGAGTCTATTCTTTGTAAAACAGGGATGATAACAGTATAACTATCTCTTTGGGTTAATAGAGCCAAATGAGTTCATGTTTATGAAGTGTTTACAGTAGCATCTACCACATAGTAAATATTTTGTAAGTGTTGGTTAAGTAAAAATATGATAGTTTATGTTTTTATTACTCTTGTAGCCCACCAGGCTCCTCTGTCCATGGGATTCTCCAAGCTAGAATACTTAAGTGGGTTGCCATTTCCTTCTCCAGGGAACCTTCCCAAGCCAGAAATTGAACCTCGGTCTCCTGCATCGCAGGTAGATTCTTTACCAGCTAAGCTACAAGGGAAGCCCTGATAATAGCTAATGTCCTTATAATACAGTGATAAAAAATACCACAGTGTTTTGTAATTGTGATATTTAACTAGAGGTTTTTAAACTTTCAATGATTTTTAATATCTTAAAAATATATAAAATATATTTTGATGAGTAAAGTTGTGATGTTGTATGTTGCCCTGTAAAGAGGCCAAGGAACTGAGGGCAGCACCTGGCCAAAAGCCAGAAAGGAACCAAGGTCCTGAGTCCAGTAGCTTGCTAGGAACTGAGTCCTACCAAGGACTAGATCTTAGAAGTGGACCTTTCTCTGGTTGAGCTTTGAGATGCCTGCAGCCCCAGTGAACACCTTGATCGCAGCCTTGTGAGAGATCTTGAGCCAAAGGACACTGCTAAACCTCACCCAGATTCCTGATCCATAGAATTATGAGATAATAATTTTTAAAGCCATTACATTTGAGATAACTTGTTACACAGCAGTAGATAGCTAACATGTGTCTGTGTGTGTACTCAGTCATGTTTGAATCTTTGTGACCCCATGGACTATAGCCTACCAGGCTCCTCTGTCCATGGAATTCTCCAGGAAAGAATATTGGAGTGGGTTGCCATTCCCTTCTCCAGGGGATCTTCCTGACCCAGAGATCAAACTGGGGTCTCCTGCATTGCAGGAAGATTCTTTACCATCTGAGCTACCAGGGACTAATATATTAATGCTATTTCAGTACAAATGTGTAACAAAAACACTTGGAATGAAAGGCAACTTTGTAGGTTTCCTAGTTATTAATCAAAGCTCTTTCTACTGAAAACAATGATGATAATAATAATAAAATTAGAATATTGGTAGTAATTTACATTTTTTGAATGCCTACCAGGATATAAGGCACCTTTCCAAATTATATTTATAAATATCAGTTCAGTTCAGTAGCTCAGTCATGTCAGATTCTTTGCAAACCCATGGACTGCAGCACTCCAGGCCTCCCTGTCCATCAACAACTCCCAGAGTTTACTCAAACTCATGTCCATTGAGTCGGTGATGCCAACCAACCATCTCATCCTCTGTTGTGCCCTTCTCCTCCTGCCTTCAATCTTTCCCAGCATTATGGTCTTTTCAAATGAGTCAGGTCTTCACATCAGGTGGCCAAAGTATTGGAGTTTCACCTTCAGCATCAGTCCTTCCAGTGAGTATTCAGGACTAAATCCCTTTAGAATTGACTGGTTGGATCTCCTTGCAGTCCAAGGGACTCTCAAGAGTCTTCTCCAACACCACAGTTCAAAAGCATCAATTCTTCAGCGCTCAGCTTTCTTTACAGTCCAGCTTTCACATCCATACATGACTACTGGAAAAAACATAACTTTGACCAGATGGACCTTTGTTGGCAAAAAATGTCTCTGCTTTTTATATGCTGTTAGGTTGATCATAACTTTTCTTCCAAGAAGCAAGCATCTTTTAATTTCATGGCTGTAATCACCATCTGCAGTGATTTTGGAGCCCCCAAAAATAAAGTCTGACACTGAAACACTGTTTCCCCATTTATTTGCCATGAAGTGATGGGACTAGATGCCATGATCTTAGTTTTCTGAATGTTGAGCTTTAAGCCAACTTTTTCACTCTCTTCTTTCACTTTCATCAAGAGTCTCTTTAGTTCTTCTTCACTTTCTGCCATAAGGGTGGTGTCATCTGCATATCTGAGGTTATTGATATTTCTCCCACAAATCTTGATTCCAGCTTGTGCTTCTTCCAGCCCAGCGTTTCTCATGATGTACTCTGCATATAAGTTAAATAAGCAGGGTGACAATATACAGCCTTGACATACTCCTTTCCCTATTTGGAACCAGTCTGTTGTTCCATGTCCCATTCTAGCTATTGTTTCCTGACCTGCATACAGATTTCTCAGGAGGCAGGTCAGGTGATCTGGTATTCCCATCTCTTTCAGAATTTTCCACATTTTTTTGTGATCCACACAGTCAAAGGCTTTGGCATAGTCAATAAAACAGAAGTAGATGTTTTTCTGGAACTCTTTTGCTTTTTTGATGATCCAACGGATGTTGGCAATTTGATCTCCATTTCCTCTCTTCTAAATCTAGCTTGAACCTCTTGAGGGTCATGGTTCATGTACTGTTGAAGGCTGGCTTGGAGAATTTTGAGCATTACTTAACTAGCATGTGGGATGAATGCAATTGTGTGGTAGTTTGAGCATTCTTTGGCATTGCCTTTCTTTGGGATTGGAATGAAAACTGACCTTTTCCAGTCTTGTGGTCACTGCTGAGTTTTTTTTAATGCAACAGCTTGTAAGATTGTTGTTTTTTGTTGTTTAATTGCTAAGTTGTCTCTGACTCTTGTGACCTCATGGACTGTAGCATGTCAGGTTCCTCTGTTCATGGGATTTCCCAGGGAAGAATACTAGAACGAGTTGTCATTTCCTTACCCAGGGGATCTTCCCGACCCACCTGAAGTTCCTCTTGTGTCTCCTGCATTGTAGGTGGATTTTTTACCACTGAGTCACCAGGGAAACCCCATAAGATAGGTATTAATTATAATTATCTCCATTTTATAAGTAATGGAATTAGAGCTAAGGAAGGTTAAATAAAGGACATGCCCAAGATCCCCAGTTGAGTAACAGCATATTGGCAAGATTTGAACCCAGGCTGTGTGACTAGAGTTTTCTCTCTGAACTACTATAATAAATTGTTCCCTAAGGATCCATGATCTAAGGCAAAGGTGACGGGTGTGGCAGGAAGAAAGGGCAGCATTCTGAGTTCACAGGGAAATGAGCTTAATCCTGGTCTAGGAAATGCTGGGGTGCCAGAGCGGCATCTGATCTGACTTTCAAATGCTGGGTGGAATTTAGGTGTGTGGCTCTTAGAGGAAGGAGTCTATCAGCTGAGCAAAAAGTTGGAAAAGCATGAGACACAGACAAGAAAACATCACCTCACAGTGTGTCTGGAGCTCAGCTAGTGGGAGATAAACTTATGTAGTTTGGAACTTGGTTATAGTTCTGTGAAAGATTTTGAATATTTTTAATAAAAAAAAAAACTAGCTCTTGAGTTGTTTTTTTTTTTTTTTATAGTAGCTTAAATCAAGTACCTCTTAGTTTAAACTATACTGCAAAACTGTTAGAGAGAGGATATTCTGGTGAATTTGAAATAGAAAATCTGATTGTATGGGTTGTATGAAAATATGAAATTTAATTACCATGAAGTGCAAAAGAAAAATAGAAATATACACAGAACATTTCATGTAGTTAAATTTCTAAACACATTCAAAGATGTGTTCAGTTTGTATTTAGTTTCAGTAAAACTGCAAGGATATCAAAATTTGTAGACCTTTTTATTTCCTTGTAAAAACAATACTATTGGTGGTTACATTCAAAGCACATTAAGTATTTCACTAAAAACAGAGCCTAGAGAAATTTAAAAAAGTTATGATTGTGTGTTTAGTTACCTGGGAGTGGACCTTGAAAACAGTACTATGTAAGGCATTCATATGAGCAGGGCTTAAAATATTATCCTTTTTCTCAAAACATCATTCAAGTGCACTAGATGGAAATTTAATTTTGTAAGATGTCTGTACTGTTCAAATTTGTTTATGGTGTGAGCTTTCAATTTAGACAATTTATCATTACTTGGAGAGGAACTTTTTCTCTTAAGCCAGATTGAGTTTCCTTTCCAGGGAATAGATGAATCCAGGAAAAATGTTTCCACAGCTCGTACCTAGCCAAAAGCCATGGCCATGGAGGAATGGAGAGCTCATTGAATAATGACAAAAGGAAAATATGTAATCCCCTTTCCCTTAGCCTCTCGTGCCCTTGACTTGTCTCAAAACTCTCCAGTCCATAGATTCAAGCAGTGTCTATTTTGATTCTCAAATTTAAGGGTTGAACTTCTGCTTCACAACAGTATTAAGCAGACGATTACAAATATGATATACCTACAGAGGTCTGACTCTAGTTTGTCTGACAATCGTATAATCTTTGGAAGGTCTCTTTATGACCTTTGGAAGGTCTCTTAACTGTCATGAGCATTGATTTCTTATTCTCTCATGTGTTTGACATATCCTCAAAGATTCCTTTTGGTTTTAATGGATTAAGATTCTAAAGGCCAATTTTGCATGACTGCAGTTTCACCCCAATGCTACATTTAAACACTTGGGTTTCCATGCTGTCTCCATGTATTTTTGAAGTCATCGTTTCTGTGTCTGTGTTTTCTGCAGTAACATAATTACATGCATAAGAGAGGCTAAGTCCTAAATTTGTCTCCTTTTCTGGTTATTTTTGATCTCATAATTTAGGAGATGATACTCCTTCCATCTCAAGGGCTACCAGTGCTACAGAAATAAGTTGGAAGTCATTTCCTTGTAAAATATCTCTCTTTTCTGTATGTATTTACATATTTGTACTGTATATCTGGGCTTCCCAGGTGGCGCTAGTGGTAAAGAACCTTCCTGCCAATGCCAGAGACCTAAGAGAGATGGAAGGTTTGATCCCAGGATTGGGAAGCTTCCCTGGAGAATGGAATGGCAACCCACTCCAATATTCTTGCCTGGAGAATCCCATGGACAGAGGACCCTGGGGAGCTATGGTCTGTAGGGTCACAAAGAGTCAGACATGACTGGAGCAACTTAGCATGCACCATCTTACTATTATAACAGAGGAAGTTGGTGAGGAAAAGAGAAAAATATATATGGCGTTAATTTACCCTGACACCATTCACCTTAGCAAACTCAGCATCCATCCAGCCCTCAAGCTTCCAACCCAAGACGATTGCAGTGAGTCTGAGAGGCAGGGAATTTCTTCCAAAAGAAGTCTCTGAAACCACGATAAGCTGTTCCGAACAAGAGCTATGTACTCATTACATGAGAAATTTGGACTGGCCTGCAGGCAATATTCTTGTCTCCCTCAAAAATGTAGGGAATAAAGGTTTATATAGGTTAGTTGAAATTTCACATAGTTTCTAAGAAGTCTGGAAAGCATCGGAAAGTTCCAATTTTTCTTGAATTTCTGGATTAGGGCACTGTTCTTTCTGTGACTCATTTTTGAAGGCTCTAATAACTAAACATTTCTCCTGATTGTCTCTGGGTCATAGGAATCCCCTATAAGTTGGGTAAAGGTGAGCTGTAGAATTACAAGAACTGAATTTAGTGTTAAGGAGACAAGATTGCTTATGTCCGCCATGTATATTGAGCTGAGTGCTCTTAGGCAAATGGCAGTATTCTTGATGGTCCCAGTGATGTTGAAGAGTATGGGTAAGATAACTTTTGAGGACTATTTTAGTTCTAAATTTCTACGGTGCTCAGAGTAAATGGCCACATGCTTGTAGATATTTTGGATTAGACCCAACACCAAGGCAAATAAATGTCGAAAGTTAGTGCTACTTAGCTGGGCTTTGATATTATCCAGAATTGTAGAAGCTTAGGTTTATCTACTTTGATTCCAAGAACTGCTGAAGAGAAAAGTAGCCCAGAGTGAATGTAAGCCTTGCTCTTGCTGTAGTCAACTTAAATTTAATAACTTTGAGGTGTTCTTTTTAGCCATCATTACAGAACAACAATGTAAAGTATATGATTTTTATATTTACTCCTTTTAAATTCTATCATTTAAAAATTATCCTTGTTATCTTTAATAATATTCTACCAAGTTTCCCTAATCCAGTGACAATCAGTGACACAAGATTTTTACTGTATATACAATGCTACGTTAGTCACTCTGGAAGGATAAAAACACCTATGACAAAGCACTTGCCTTCAGGTGCTAGGAGAAGAGAAAAACCATTAAGAAACAAACATATGAACAGGAGTGAAAGAATAAAAAACCCCAGGACATTCTGCAGGAGAATGGATTTAACCAAACGGAAAAATGTATGCTTTGCTTTCCTAATAAAATAATTTTGTGAGCACTTTGTTCAATTAAATATTATTATACTTAGAAGCAGGTTGAAATCTTTTTCTTCCCAGCATGCAAAGCTTTCTTAAAAGATAAAGATTGTCATGGTATTTTTAATTATTGAGGTTGGGTACTTATTTCCTTCTTACATTCATGTGCTTCCAAAGGGATTTGGAACATGAAAGAGTCTCATAGCTATTTAGAGAAATGAGAATTTAGGCCTTTATAATTATAGACATTACTTTCCAGTTCTATCTAAGTTCAGACTCTATTCTCTGTAGTATTGAGCCTTCCAAGTGGTGTTACACCAATATAATGTACGATCTGTGTGCCTGGAACATCCAAACATTGGTGAGTTTCTAGAATACATTAAGGCAAATTAGTTTCAGCTAGCTTTGTCCTGTGGAGAAGGGGATGGCAACCCACTCCAGTATTCTTGCCTGGAAAATCCCATGGACGGAGGAGCCTGGTGGGCTGCAGTCCATGGGGTCGTGAAGAGTCAGATACGACTGAATGACTTCACTTTCACTTTCCACTTTCATGCATTGGAGAAGGAAGTGGCAACCCACTCCAGTGTTCTTGCCTGGAGAATCCCAGGTACAGGGGAGCCTGGTGGGCTGCCGCCTATGTGGTCACACAGAGTCAGACATGACTGAAGTGACTTAGCAGCAGCAGAAGCAGCAGCTTTGTCCTGAGTGATTTTTTTCTATGTGGTTTGTGAATTATCAAATAAACATATCATTTAGGAAATACAATTTTATAACGTCCTTCTTATTCCCAGTAATTGTAGCTCAAACACGATATAGCAATAATGCAATTTGGCTATCATGGGCTGACTACCTGAAGCAGTGTCTCAGCATGTTATTCATGAGCTTAAGATGACTAGAAAATGATAATTTTGGGGGGATGGATCGATCCCTGCTCACCTATCAAAATCTTATACTATAACCATGTATGTTTGAGTAGTGTTTAGTGAAGGTAAATATTTCTGTCTTGTCATGTATAATTTTTTTTAAATAATGCTGATCTATCATAAGGTCTTTCTAGGTGGCTCAGTGGTAAAGAATTCGCCGGGCAATGCAGGAGACATGAGACAACGGGCTTGATCCCTGGTCAGGAAGATCCCCTGGAAAAGGAAATGGCAACCCTCTCCACCATTCTTGCCTGGAAAATTCCATAGACAGAGGAGCATGATGTGCTACAGTCCACAAAGTAGCAAAGATTCAGACACAACTGAACGACTGAGCAAGCAAGCAAAGCACATCTATAATAAAGTACTAATTTATAATAAAGTATCGGTGGTTTTATTTCTGATTAAGGTTAGACCATTTCCTTCTATTTTATGAAATAATATCAATGGCTAATGCTTATATCAGTTCAGTTCAGTTCAGTCGCTCAGTCGTGTCTGACTCTTTGCGACCCCATGAATCGCAGCACGACAGGTCTCCCTGTCCATCATCAACTCCCGGAGTTCACTCAGACTCACGTCCATCGAGTCAGTGATGCCATCCAGCCATCTCATCCTCTGTCATCCCCTTCTCATCCTGCCCCCAATCCCTCCCAGCATCAGTCTTTTCCAATGAGTCAGCTCTTCGCATGAGGTGGCCAAAGTTCTGGAGTTTCAGCTTCAGCATCATTCCCTCCAAAGAAATCCCAGGGCTGATCTCCTTCAGAATGGACTGGTTGGATCTCCTTGCAGTCCAAGGGACTCTCAAAAGTCTTCTCAACACCACAGTTCAAAAGCATCAATTCTTCGGTGCTCATCCTTCTTCACAGTCCAACTCTCACATCCATACATGACCACAGGAAAAACCATAGCCTTGACTAGACGGACTTTTGTTGGCAAAGTAGTACCCACTATTTTGTTTTATAGGTATTGGTCCACTTCATGTCCACAACAACACCATGTATGTAGTAGGCATTGTGATGATCACAGTCCCATTTTACAGATGAAGAAAGTGAGGCAGAGTGATTAAGTAACTTGTCCCAGATCATCAAGGCACCAGGTCTGAATTTGCACTCAGGCACCCTGACTCCTGACTCTGACATCAGTGCTCTTTATTATCATGCTGTACTTCCTCTCCACAAGTCAGCCTGGACCTCAGCAGCCCTTCATTTTGCGGTCTGGAGCCCTAGTTTGGGGCTTGAGCAACTGTAGCCAAATCCTGTTTTTCACTTAATCACTCAACAATAAATGAGTGAGATGGGAAGAACTAGCTTGCAGCCAGCTCTGGCTCCATAATTCACAGAACTCAGTCCAAAAAAAATGTGGGGCCTCTTGTACAAAAAGTAGGAAAAAAATAGGATTAATGATACTAAAATATAAAGCCTCTCCCTTCTTTCATGGTTTCCCTCTTGTCATGGAATTTTTCATCTGCCGTTGAATGTTGTTCTAAGTAAAGAAAAATTAAAAATTGAAATTATTAGCATGAATTTGCCATTCATCATTGTGTTGTGCAATGTCTTTTCAGGGCAAATAGAAAAGCATTTAACTTTAATGTGGAATCACCAAAATGATACAGTGATCTTTTTGTGACTTGTACCTGAATATCTTTTTTTTTCCCTTTCTTACCAGAACAGTGGAAACTCTGCATAAAACTAATTCAACTGTTTTTATTTCACTGCTTGACATGCACACTTCACCAACACTTTCTCCTTCTGGCTTACTGATGAATAGGAAGGACTGTAGGGAATGTGAGTTGTCCTGTTTTTTTGTTTTTTTTTTTCCCCCACTCCTTCTGTGTTATAATTTTTAATGTAAAATAGTTCATCAATAGGAAGGAAGTAGCCTGCTCGGTCGTGTCTGACTCTGCGACCCCATCATGCTCCTCTGTCCATGGAATTCTCTAGGCAAGAATACTGAAGTGGTAACCTAGCCCTTCTCCAGGAGATCCTCCCAACCCAGGATTGGAACCGGGGTCTCCTGCATTGCAGGTGGACTCTTTTCCACGTGAGCTACCAGGGAAGCCCAAGTTCATTAATAACTGAAATTAATATGAGTAAGAAAGGATTGGATAAAATTCCTTGGTTCATGTTTCTTATAACACCATTGCTTTTCTTTCTTTTAGAAGCAATTCTGTTTCAAATAGGAAGTGTATCCTCTTTGGGTTCAGTTGTAGAAGCAACAAACTTACTGTGCCCTTGATTTGCATCTCTCTCAACTTTCACTTATGGTGGGTCCCCTGGAATCCAGTGCACATGGACAGACAAACACCATGTGTAAATTGGGAGGTAAGGGACAGCGCAAACTGACATGCATTTGTTTGTATCTCCTTTGCTCATGTGTGTGTTCCATTGTACCATGGGACTTTGCTTAAAAAACACAAGTGCAAAAATGAGATTTTGGAGAATTTCATGATGGCAGTAGCAGAGTTGTTTGAGGGCAAGGCTCTGCACAGGTTGTATGCCTGAAGTAAGCCTAGCTTTGGGCCATTAGATGAGATGGAAGCTGAGTTGAACTAAAACCACTTTTTCAAGTTAACCCCAAACATCCCAAACATCATGCTAAAGATTGGGATAGATGTATGTATATTGTCATGTGTAAAATAGATGGCTAGTGTGAATCTGCTGTACAGCATAGGGGACTCAGCTCAGTGCTCCATGGTAACTTAGAGGGGTAGGATGTGGGAGAGAGGGGATATATGTATACATATAGCTGATTCACTTCATGGTACAGCAGAAACTAACCCAACGTTGTTAAAGCAGCAGCTGCTGCTGCTGCTAAGTCGCTTCAGTTGTGTCCAACTCTGTGAGACCCCATAGATGGCAGCCCACCAGGCTCCCCCGTCCCTGGGATTCTCCAGGCAAGAACACTGGAGTGGGTTGCCATTTCCTTCTCCAATGCATGAAAGTGAAAAGTGAAAGTGAAGTCGCTCAGTCGTGTCTGACTCTTCACAACCCCATGGACTGCAGCCTACCAGGCTCCTCCATCCATGGGCTTTTCCAGGCAAGAGTACTGGAGTGGGGTGCCTTTGCCTTCTCCCATTAAAGCAGCTATACCTCAATAAATAAATAAGTAATAAATAATAATAATAATATTTTTTTTTAATGTAAGAGATCGGCCTGGGACTGTTAAGTGTAGTCACAAGTGATCAAAAAGGCCACCGTGCCTACAAAGGCAGTGGAGTTGGCTGACTACTGCTCTATTGAAATGAAGCCCTGCTGAATGATGATGAAAAATGGCCTACCATTAACGAATGGTTAAGTGCTAAGTGTAAAAACTGGAAAGCCTGGCTGGTTTCAGCATAGTTAAAGGGCAGGTATAGTCAAATGGTAGACAGAAGAATTAATTAGGAGGGTTGCTGAGATGTTTGGACCCTCGGCCGAGGCAGATATGCCCTGCGAAGGTCAGAGTCCTAGAAGGAAAACTAGGAATTCTGCGAGGTAGGACAGGGCTCTCTGGGTGTCCCTGAGGATATTGACTCTACAGCCCCCCTGAAGCCTCCAGATATGCAGAGGCGGCCACTCTGCCCTTCTGTACAAAGAGCTGGCACTCCAGCTGTGCTGGAAGATGCTACAGACTCTACCTTCAGGTCAGCTGGTACCCTGGTCAGATTCAGCCCTCATTCATCTCTTCTGGCTGCCAAGCCAATAACTACAGATTGGATTTTTAAAACTGCTTGGTCAACAGATCAAAATGTAAGCCTGAATAAGCAAGAATGTATTAACCTGGGGGCACTTTCTTGGGAAATAAGGATTAACACCCTAGGAAAGACTCTAGTCATGGGGCACATATGCTGCTGTGGTGGCTTTTGGAAACCTAGAAAAACAATGTCCAACTCTCAGTAAGTTAGGAATGCCTGAGTTGACCTGGCTGATGGTGGATGAAGGGAAAAATTATGCTTGAGAGAAGTGGGCATGTTGGAGTAAATATATTAAGGAAAACCCACAAAACCCATCATGAGATTATATCCCACGACAGAGCTGAGAGAGGACTAACTGTATGTTAAAACCACCAGGAATGTACTGGAGAGAGATGCAGGCCAGCGATGATGACCATTATCAGGCTCCATTTCAAGGTAGTTGGCAAAAGAATATAGTTGGTTAGTCACCTGGGTTCTAGCCCTCATTCTAAAATAACGGGGTGATGCAGGATAGTTGTAAAACTATCTAGGCAAATCATTCAGAAAATTTCATTTTGGAAAAGAGAAGTCGTTATGGTTTCCTCAGATCCCTGTAAGTCTATGCCTCACTGCTCTCGGCTCTTAACACTTTTCTTGGGCTGTGCTGAGTCTTTGCTGAGGCGTGTGGACTCTCTCTCCACGCAGTGCTCAGGCTTCTTTTTGTGGTGGCTTCCCTTGTGGAGCACAGGTTCTAGAGTGTGACACTCAGTAGTCGGGGCTTAGATGCCCCTAGGCATATCCCCAACCAGGGATCGAATCTCTGTCCCCTGTGTTACTGGCAGATTGTTAACCACTGGACCACCAAGAAGTCCCGCATTTTTATTTTTAAATTGACTTATTTTCCCTAATGTCTGAAGAGGTAGTTAATATTATTTAAGTTTTAGGGATTAGGGAACAAAAGAGAGTCCAGATGATTTTGCATGTTTTAAAGTTGACAAGAGAGAGATAATTACTTACTATTGCAAGTCATGAAGCAAAGCGGTCTATGTTTGAATCAAGGCTCTGTAGCTAACTAACCCTGTGACGTTGGGCAGTAACCTAAATTTTAAACTTAGTTACTTTAACTGCAAAATGAGGTTAAAGCTAAAATTTGAATTATAGATTATTTGGAATATTACCTGTGATAATCCAAGTACAATGCATGTAGCATATATTTCATAAGTATTAACTCAAAATACATTTCTTTTGCTGTTACTGTTGGGCTTGCCACTTGCATCTGAGACATAGATCAATCGCCTGCCTGATTTTTCAAACTCCATTTTTATTTTGGAATTCCAGGTACAAGAAGATATGACAAAACTCTGTTTTTATTTAAAAAACAAACTAGTATACAAGCAAGAGGAATTTATCACTCTCTCATTTCCAATATCAGAACTTACAAATCGATGGAGCCCGAATTTGAAAATGTGCAGAGTTCACCATTAAATCACTTCACTTATTTCTCTTTTCAAAAATATATATATATTTTTAAAATAGCAGGATAAAAAAAGAAAATCATGTTCAAGAGAGGGCTGTTACCCTACTACATTTCTTCAAAGACTGATTGTATGTTCTCCCAGGACTCAAAGAAAAGAAGAGAACATGAGGGTTGATTGCATCAAAAGTGTGTCACGAATAAAGGAATCAAGAAATCACATATGTCTGCACAGAAGTCAACTAATAAATCAAAAGCATGTTCTTAGCTAAGTCAGATGTTTCTTTGAAACAGCATATTGTGCAATTCTAACATACCCTAGATTCAGCTACCTAACAGGCTGTTGCTTTCAACTCGTGAAAAATCTAGCAGCACAAATGTTTATAAGGCTGGTAAAACATTTTAACTTTATTTTATGCCCTGATTAGCTATTACTGGTCTGATGATTACATTGTAAAGCCTAAAATCATAAATGGAGAAAATAACCTTTTGGCAAGAGTGAACCCTAATTGTTACAACGTCCTATATTATGTGTTCATCATTTCTCTGTAGCAGTTATTTTGATGTAAAATTTAACAAGTTTTCTTTTATCCCATATCAAGTCTATATTTTTCTTTAAATTGTGGATTTAAATTTCCACATCACTCTTTTAGAGTTGAGAGTCATAAAATTAACACATGTCATAATCATTTTAATCAAATCCTCATGATAGTATCGTGTCCTAATCAGGGAACAATAAAGATTATAACCTTTAAAAATGTTAAGATGACTGTATCTTACAAGAAAGAATAAGCAATCACATTATAGTGGAAGAAAACTAGTTTACATAGTTTTAAACCTTAAATATTAAAAAGTTCCTGACTATGTGAAGGTTGCTGTGGGTGTGTGTAACTTTGTAGCAAAGGAGGAACTTCTTAGACTATTATTAATTGACAGAGGTAGGAGGAATTTGGCTCAATTAATCATTATTCTATTTGTCAATGATATTTAATTGCTCTTATATTGTAATGTCAATGGTAGTCAATGTCAAATCTGAAAACTATATTCTACCCCCATTCATCCTTTGACCAAAAAAATGCAGCTACATGTGTTTGTTGGTTACTGATACCAAGGAAGGACAGTCTTCCAGAGGAAATTATTGAACACTGTATTTTATCAGATTTAAAAAGGAAGGAGGGTCAAGGGATATTAGTGAAAAATTGGGGAATAGAGAACTAAGAGAGGAATCATTGGTTTAAGTTTCTAACCAGTAATCAGCTAATTATTCTGAATGGAAACCAATCTTTCATCTTGAGTTACCAAATTCAGCAGCAATGAGAAGGAAGAATGGCCTCCTTCCTATATGTGGAGCTACTTAACTGCAATGAGAGGGCCCTGGAGTTGCTTTGCCAGAATTCTGAAATCCAGGGTCTTTTTTTTGCCTATTTCTTCCTTTCATTAAATCTACTCATTATTTCCCAAGGCTGCCAATTCTGTGTGTAGTGTCTATTCACAGCACTTAGTATTTCATCAGAGCCTAGTGCTATCATTAGGAGCCAAACAAATAATGGAAAAGCTAGGCTACAAAGCCAAGTGGTCAAATGGGAGGGAATGGCTATATGGTGCCGAAGTACAGCGGCTGTTTCAGTTGTGTGATTTTTTCCCCATCTGGCTCCCAAATCAAATAATTGAAGAACATAAAAAGGGAAATGGCATTAGTGAAATGTTCCCTCTCTGATAGACACTTGGCACCCACTGTCTTCATCATGCTTACGCTGATCCTGGGCCAAGACCAATTCTGTTCATAGTTAAGAAATATTAATGAGGCTTGCAACAGTAACTTGCTGACTTAGTGTCAGGCCATCCCATATGGAAGAACTGGCCCCTTGCTTGTGCCCCAGTTGCAATAAGGGGTGTTGTAAAGCCTTTGAACACAAATGTACCCTTTCCCAGTCTCCTGCTTCATTTCTCCATGACTTGTTCTTCTCCCTGAATCTTACCCAATTCTACCTAATACCAGGCTTCTGGATCTCTCTGTCTCCTTTCCCGTTTGCTTGCTTATTCAGACTTCTAATCGCCTGCATGTGCTTCCCACTAATAATCATGCCCCACATTTAGCTGTTGGGATCTTCCTGCCATGTATTGCCTGATCACTTAGATTTGCTGTTAATCCCCTGACATACCACATGTGGAATCAGAATTACTCCCTTTTCCTACTTTGGCATTCATCTTCATTTGCCTCATCTTTTCATTCATTCTGGTTGGTCTGATATGCTCTGTGTGCTCTGGTTCTTTGATTATGGGAAACAGGAAGAAAAATATGGGCAGAGGGCCTAGAAACATGGCGGCAATGAGAAATCTAAACTTCAGAGTTGTCTCTGCCTTGCTGCTATCTTGGATAGATTTTTCCATCCTTTGTTCCTTTTGCATTGTACAGAGAAGGCTTTTGTGAAGTCTTGATTAATCTGAAACTACAGTGTACGACAGCTCACAGGTAGTGATTTTGGCAGCTATTTTGAGTTTATCCACATGTCAGTAGCGGTAATTGCAAGCTTCTTTTCTTGTTAATTCCTGCAGTTGCCACTCTCCTTCCCCTGCTGTGAAATTTTGTCCCTCTCCCAAACAGAACACATTTTTTTTTCCTGATGTGCAGAGCACACTCATTAATTTCTCACTTAGTGATGATTCATTAATCATGGAAGGGCATGTGAGCTGCAGTTAAAGCAACTCCTTTAATTTAATTTAACAAACATTTATTGAGTGTTTAATGTGCAGAGCAAAGTGCTAAGCATGAGACCCGAGGATACCCAGTTTGTAGGATATGTAAATTATCTTTTCATCAGGATAAGTGTTTAATAAACTTATCTGAATGAAAATCTAATTGGTATATACTTTATTATGATTTTATGTTTAGGTAAAAATTTAAAATAAACTTTAGTTATAACGAAACATACTTGGATTGTTTCTATAGAGAATGAGTGTATTTTATTTAAGTAACTTACCTACAGTTCATAGTCTTATGAAAACAGTGCCAAGTCAAAAACTAAATCCTTCAAAATATCACAGCTTATGCTTCCCTTTTGTACATCATTTCTTTTCTTCTCTGTTGATTCCATTGTGTAGGAATAATACAGAAACAGAATCAGGAAAATGGTTAGAAAAGAAATGATCTTTGAGCAAAACTAGGATACAGTGTGAAATAGTCATTTTATATAATCGAATTATAGAATCATGGAATGTTAGAATAGATAAGATCCAGTCATCAATTTTATTTCAATCATTTTACAGGTAAGGAGGCTCAGACCCAGGAAAGAAGGAATGGTTTCCTCATGATTGCCCAGCTAGTTGGAATCAGAAACCAGCTTTTGATCCAGGTCTGAAGTATTAATTATGACTCTCTGAATGGTGAGAACCAGAAAACAAACTAACTTGGGAAATTGTTGGTCATGCGTTTGAGAGGTGGGTGGATTGCAGTCATGGCTTGATCTAAGCGTTCCAGCTGTTTTAGTTTCACTCATTCTCCAACTCCAGAATCGGTTTCTGTCTTTGGTAGACTCAGTTCCTCCTAGTGGGGACAGGCTTCATCCATGCTACTGGTAAAGATGTTCATAAGTAGCCACAGGATAAAGTGTTCCTGGCTTACTGGCTTAATAGAAAACATGAAAAGAGAGTCATTTCTATTATTTGAACATCACTCAGGATCCTGACTGCATCTTCTTGGTTCATGTGGGCATCACCACGACAGTCAGACATGGCTCACATATCCATTGTCTTTGGTCAGAGAAGCCCAACTGCTATCAAAATAAGGGCAATGCTAGGAAAATATTCTGGATAGACAAAAACAATGGCTTCATAGCCCATGACATTAAAAAAAATCTAAAAGGATTTAAAATGGCTCATAATTAAAAGAAAACAAAGTTGAAACCTAATTTTCTATTTTTGGAATATTGAAGAAAGTTGAAGATATTGATTAGGACATGTTTGCTCTATTAGAGCTTATTGCAAACAATGAATAACTGTTATCAGCATAGGTCACTCTCCTTTTTCAATAACTTCCCTTTTTCCATGGGAAGGTTCCCCCCTCCTCCATGACCCAAACCTATCCACTAATAATTAGCAACCCCCACCTTTACATTCTCTCTTTATCTCTCTTATTTTTAACTGTAAAACTCCAGGTAGACATCAGAGAAAATTCTTATGAAAAAAGCATTTAAGAGTTCTTGTTCATATTTTTGCCCATAATATGTTCATAATTGTTCAATATTGCTCATAAATTATTGTTCAGATTATTTTGATTCTTTGATACTCATTATTTCTATTATATTGTAGTGAATACTAATGAATTAATGAAGAAGAGTAATTTACTTAGGACATTGCTACATGCAGAGAAAGTGCTATATGGTTTTGTTTTTAGACAAATTAAAGCTTTTTGAAGGTTTATCCCTCTGAATAGAATTATTTCTGTGCCCGTGTATTATCAAATTCAGTCACTGTAACTCAGTGTGCTCAGACTCATACAGCATACATATTCATTCAACACTCAGGAAGTTCTTTCTAGAGTGAATTAGCTAATAAATGACTATTTATAAACACAAACACACACATTTATAGACACCTGACCTCAAGGCAAAGGGGATTAACAACACTCAACCACTTCTAGACCTTACTGATCTGTAATTCCACTTCTGTGACGTAGATGTTATTCCTATTTAAATGATTAAGTAATTAGCCCCGTATAATATTAAGAGTAGCGGTTTTGTCAGATCCTATGGGTTTTAGTTCCAGTTTTGCTTCTTACTCGTTTACTTGCCTTTGCTAAGTCTTTGTTTCCTCACTGGAAAAAATGGTGAGAAAAAATAGGATCTAAACATGCTTGGCAAACAACACTTGGGTTTGTCTCATTCAAGATTTTTTGAGGAAAATAAAGTTAGTAAATGATTCCTGTGTTAAAAATCAAGTGAAACATAGATAAGTTATAGCTTCCTAGTTCTCTTTTAACCCAGTTCCTCCCATTAAGTTGGGTGTTGTAGCCAGATTTAGACTTTCAATTCCTTGAGTTCCTTAGTTCTAGTTATTTTCCCTCTTACTTCATCATGGTCATTCTACACCACAGAAATTCTCTGAGCCTGGGCAAATTTTGAATTCCTCTACCTCTGAAAGGCTACCTAATAATATTTCATTGTCACTGCCATCTCTTACTTTCCTAACGCACATTGAGAACTCTGGGTCTAGAAATCTCTTCTCTCTCCCTATTAGCTTCCTTGCCTACTGCCAATGCTTTAGGCTTATTTTCTCTGAGAGTAGACACTGTCAATATATCCAGTTCTCTTTTCCTATTATCTGTTACTCTCTGTGCACTGTGACCTTCAATCTCTCTCCATCTCCCCAAACTCTATACTCCAGCAGAACTAAAAGTACTGGAAGTTCCTTAAATGTGCCCTGCTGTTACGGGTTTTTGTTCCTTTGCTTGTACCACTCTCTACTTGAAATACCTGTCATACAAAGATACATTTAATTTTAAAGTCTTTCTGGGAAAAAAAATCTCTGTAAAGATTTTCGTGATCACCCATCCTAGGTTAAATCTATTACTCACCCATTTGGTTCCCCACAGTGCTCTGTATCCATACAGGAAGACACATGTTCTACTCATTTGCACTTATTTGATTTTTATATCCACCTTCCACGGCTGCTTAATTTCTGTATGCTCAACATTGGTGGAGTGCCTCACATGTAGTAGGCTATTAATAACTATTTATTGGATGAATTTATTAAATGAATTAAGCAAGGGGAAATACTGTCTCCCTGGAAAAATTAAAGTTTTTATTTTTCCAGTACTAAGGCACATACCACTCTCTGCCTTTCTCTGCAGCTGTTGGGAAGGGCAGGGTCAAGTGTGTGAACAAAAATTATTAGCTATGTTAACCCTCATTTTGGGTGTATTTGAATACTTTCTTTTACTTTATGTAGAGTTTCACATGAGTAACTTCAGATTACATGATTTTAAAAAGTAAGGGATGTGTGTGCCTCTGTGTGTAGAAAGGTGGGTAAATAAATAATTTCAACAAGTTCTATTTCAGAAATAACAGTATTTTCCTTGACACATTTTGATATTTATATGTATACCAGATTAACAGAGTTTTTCAACTTGCTGTAAAATAAATAAGATGAATGTTTTGCATGAAGAAAATCGTATTCCAGCACCAACAGTAAATCTCCCCTTTTTGAAATTTATAGTCAATGCACAGAAATGTTAATATCTTGAATAAATCTACCACTTAAATCTGTAAATTTCAAATAATTTCCTTGACACAAACATTATCTATGGCTCCTGAAAATATCTAGCCAAATGTTAAGATCAAATCCATAAATGGTATTGTGCTGAACACTGAAGTCTAAAGTCTGTGATCTAGATTTCTGAGAAATATAGGAGAAAACATTGAGATATATAAATTCATTATCATATAAAAGAAGAATAACTAGAAAAGCACACGCCAAACCACTCAAAAAAAAAAGTCCTCAAGTTTGGTAAACTGGTTTTCACACCAAAGGTATTTAGTTAATTAGGTCGAATATTGGAATGCATAATCTAACATTGTAGTTAAGATACGTATTCCCAAGTGGCTCTAGAGGTAAAGAACCCACCTGCCATGCAGAAGAGGTTAGAGACATGGGTTCCATCCCTGAGTTAGAAAGATCCCCAGAACAGGAAATGGCAATCCACCCCAGTATTCTTGCCTGGAGAATCCCATGGACAGAGGAGCCTGGAGGGCTACAGTCTATAGGGTCTCCAAAGAGTCAGACATGACTGAAGCAACTTAGCATGCACATCACTGTAGTAGAATTTGCAGTCACTATTTTAAACTAATATAATGTGTGTACATGTAATTTGGGAGGAACTTTTGGAATGACTGAGTTCATAATTTATTATAGAATTCATTTATCAAGCAGAGCATAATTTATAATTATTGATATTGACATTGTTGTGTTTTGCATAATTAACAGAGGTATGCTGGTATATGTTTAGTAACTATTCTCTGAGGAAACAAAGTCCTGATTTGCAATGTTTGCCAATTTCCATGGTATAAATTCTGCTGCAGCCAACTTAAAGCCACCAGTGTGAGGTTACCTAACACAGTGTTAGGAAGAAAAGCACACAATTGACTCTCCTGAGGCGTATAAGCCAGCTCCAGCACACCAGTGCCAAACTCTTCTGTAGGTTTCCGGTAGAAGCTCACTGTTTCTATGTAGATACATGTTTAATTAAATGATAAAGGAAGCCATACCAATGAGGCAGATACTTGGAAGAGCTGTACTCAAGAATTCCTTTTGTTTCTCTGAATTCCTTCAATTAAAGGCAATAGAGTTCAAGTTGTGTTTTTTTTTTTTCCTAATTAAGCCTGGGGTGATAATTTTCTAAGAATTGTATTGAAAATTTCAAATGCAGGAAGGTTTAACCCATCCATTCTGTTGTCTGTTGAATGTTGCTCTTAAATTGGGCCCAGAGTCTATTGTTGATAGGTCTCAGAAAATGAGGCAATATCAGCTTCCAAGCATGTTCTGTTTGAATGTTACATCTATTATTGATGATGTATTTGCACATTGGCATTCACTTTTCTTTCTTCAGTTTTTGAAATTTTTCCAGATGCCATTATGGGTTAGTTATTAAAGATTAGGTCTCTAAAGCAGGTTTACATAGACAGGATATGAAATCTCTTTATCTGTAAGTTGGAAACAGCATAATATTATGGAGGAAAATAAGTTAGATTTTTATGGTCACTGTCTGAGTGAGTGAGTGAAAGTCACTCAGTCTTGTCCAACTCTTTGCAACCCCATGGACTATTGCCCACCAGGCTTCTCTGTCCATGGAATTCTCCAGGCCAGATTACTTGAGTGTGTTGCCTTTCCCTTCTCTAGGTGATCTTCCCAACTCAGGGATCAAACCCAGGTCTCCTGCACTGCAGGCAGATTCTTTATCTGCTGAGCCACAAGGGAAGCCCATGGTCACTCTCTATTGTGTAGAAAATACCCCCTGCTTAAATAAGTGATATTTTGGGTAATATAAGTAAAAACTCTACACTAGTTACTTTAAACAAAACTTATTCAAATGTTTGTTTTTAATATTCAAATTGTTGCAGCTTTATCTTTTATATATACTTAGTGTCTTTGGGATTTTTAAGAGTGATGTACCGGCCAAAGTATGAGTGTGAAAAATGTCTGAATCAAATAAAACCAAATGTCTTTCTGAGCCATTGAAGTTCATATAGTTTTAATGTATTTTTATGGGTTTTCTATAAAGGATTGTCTTCCAGAACACTCTAGTTTCATCAATACTGAAAATATTTCTGCAATAATAACCTTGCCCTTCAGATTTCTTCAGATCTCATTCCCAAATTGTGTACTAGAGCACACAAGTCCCATGGGATGGTCCTTGAAAACAAAGAGGAAATTTTACAGTCAGGTATGAAAATGGTTATATTCACTGACTCCTTTTAAAGTCACGATATACATAAGAATATTAAGGACTCTGAGAAGTGCTGCAGAGAAAGATATCATATTTACTCTAAATCATTTTCCAATTATATTCATCCTAGACCCTTTTTTTATGTTATCTTGAAACAGGGGGGAAGGGAGAATGGCACAATCTTTAAAAGAATGATATAGCCATACGATATTGATGAAAACTGGTTAGAATCAAATAGGTCCAAGATGGCAGAATATTCAACTTCCAGTGAACCTTGAGCTGCATCATACAGTTCATCGTAATACATAAGCTGAGTGACACACCCACCAGTGCCATGACAATTCTGAAGCTGACCATCAAAGAGCAAAACTTGGGCTGGAAACCTCTGCCCCATCCCCCAAATAATTGGAATAATCCTCCCACTCATTAGCCAATGAAATTACCCAGTCCATACAACCTAACCCCGTGATATCTCCAAGCCTCACTCTCTCGCTCTTCCTCTCTCTCTCTCATCATCTGAGATGGTCAATACTCTTGTCTGTGGAATGTGTTTCCTTCTAAATAAATCCATTTCTTGCTATCACTTCATCTCTGAATTCTTTTGCAATGAAGCGAGAACCTTAAATTCACCAGCAACAATCCTATTAACATCCATGAAACATACTTTTGGCAATATCTTCTTTACAAAATCTTTTAGAAAAATATTGAATTTATACTTTTTTATCAATATTATACAATACACAGGTAACTTCAGAAACAAGTTTATCAATTTTCTAGACATTGGAAATAACAAAAATTGACTCAAGAGATATAAATACACTAAACCAAACAATGATCATGGAAAGAATTCATTATGTTGTTAAATCAGGGCCTGGCCTATACAAATACCAAAGAATTTCATGGATGAATGTCTTCAAACCTTCAAAGAACAGGTAATTCCTATGCAATTTAAATTGTTTCAGGCATAGAAAATAAAGCATTCCAATTCATTAAAAAAAAATGCCCAAACTACTATGACACTGACTCCAAAATCTGACAAAGACACCACAAAAAAGAAAGTGATAAACCATCATATTTATGAATATTAATGAAAGACAATAAGTAAAATCCAGCACTACATTAAAAGAGTAATATGCCATGACCAAGTGGGAATTATTTCAGGAATGCAAGACTGTTTAACAATATGAAATCTTCTAGTACAATTGACTACAGGTCAAAGAAGAAAAATCTTTCATAAATGAGTAGGAGAATAATACTTCATAAATAAAATGATACACATATCTCAAGCCAGTCTCTAGAATTGTTCTTGGTGATGAAACACTTCAAGCTTCTTCCCTGAAGTCAGAAATAAGTCAGGTGTCTGTTGCTTTCCCATTATTATTCACTAATTATCTGGAAATGTTCTAGACAATGAAATTAGACATACGGGTGAAATAATGATGATAAACATTGGAAGAGAAGGGGCAAGATTGTCATTATTTACATATAATATGATTTTATATATTTGAAAAACTCAAGAGAATCAATAGGAAAAAGTACTGTTAGAATGAATAGAGGAATCCAATAATGTGGTCACAAATATTAATATATAGAATGGGTTTGATACAACCATAAGGAAGAAAATGATATTGGGAATATATTCCACTTATAACTACAAATAATAAAAATAGTAATAACAAGCCAAACACCTCAGAATAAGTATAACAAGGAATATGTAGATGCTAAATGAAGAATGATATTTAAATAAATGGACACATATACCCTTGATAACAATATGCAATATTAAACTATGAAATAGTTATTCTAATTGATGTATATATCCATTGTAATTCTAATTAAAATTCCAACAGAATAACTCTGAAGTTCACTTAGAATAATAAATATGTAAGAATAGGCAGTATCTTTTAGTATTATTCAAGCTTCTATAATAAATAATATGATAGGAAATAACATTAGTCAAGCAGCAGAATATTCCTACAATCTCACTGACTTAATGGAATAGGAATTTATGTGTCATTTAAGTCAGCCAGTGGAAGTTTGCCTTGTTGGAGTTGCCTCTTTGGTATTGTTCAGGGGTCCAAGCTTCTGTTCTCTTGTGGCTCCACCTTTGTTTAAGTCTTTTGGATTCTACCTCTTAAGAGTTGCTTCTTGATGTTTTGTCCATAAATGTGCATCTCTTCCTGGCCAGATCTCAGACACGTAGTCTTAACTGTTTGTGGAGCTAAGAAATGAAATCTAGCTCTGTATACTTAAAGATAATAAAATGTATTTTGAATGAGACAGAGCAATCTGACAACACTTTTATAAACAGAAACCAAATGGCAGATTCTAAAATACATAATGTGCATTACTGTGTCTGTCTTAAAGAAATATTGGCAATCCAAGTAACTAAGGGTATCAGTGCTTTTTAAAATAGAGATTTTCCTTCTTAGATTGAATAAGACTATCATTTTAAAAAATTTTATTCATTTATTTATTGCTGCCTGGGCTTTTCTCTAGCTGCAGTGAGCAGGGGTTTTCTACTACTGGTATATGGGCCTCCCATTGTGGTGGCTTCTAGCTGCGGCTCTTGGGCTCTAGAGCACAGACTCAGTAGTTGTGGAGCACAGGCTTGATTGCTCCAGGGTAAGTGGGAGTCTCCTAAATCCAGGATCGAACCCGTGTCTCCTGCATTGGCAGGTTCTTTGTCACTGAACCACCAGGAAAACCCCAAACAATGCTATCTTGCAAAGAGAAACTAAGTGTGTAGAAACATGCTTTATCGTTTGTGCACAGCTGGGCTACATGGAAAAGCTAAGTGGGTGGATTTTCTTGTAGTTCTCAGTGCTTCCTACTGTTTAGGAAACAAAACTTCACTGAAAATTTGTGTGGGCTTGGTGCTTGCTCCTACATCTGGAACATAGAATGAACAAAGCAGATGAAACTCAATCTGGCGAACGTGTAGTACTGAAGACATCTTGAGAACACGGGTGTGTTTCAACAATTATTACAGTCTGTGAACACTGATTTTATGTTTTGTGAGCTATGAGCTTGGAAAATGAGCTTGGAAAATTATATAAGGATGTTTCTGAAACATATTCTAAGTGTAGCCATTTCAAATTATTTTCATGATAGTCAATTGCAATGATATGTGCAAAATTATTGTTTTATGTAAGAAATGTGGGCTTCCCTGGTGGCTCAGAGATAGAGAATCTGCCTGCCAATGCAGGAGACGTTGGTTCAATCCTTGGTTTGAGAACATCCCCTAGAGCAACCCACTCCAGTATTCTTGCCCGGGAAATCTATAGACAGAGGAACCTGGAGGACTACAGTACAAGAGGTCGCAAAAGAGGTGGACATGACTTAGCAGCTAAACAACAAAAACAATAAGAAATGTACAATATGCTAGCTCTTTTAGATCTTTATTCTTTCCTTATTATAAACTGAGCACTTACAGCACCCTGACCCTGTTCAAGGCACCAAGGATTGTGGCCTTGATGAAAATGGACTCATTTCCTGCTTTCAAAGAGCTTCCAGTTTAGGGTGGATTGCAAGCAGGAGACATGAAATGAATATATATACAAGTAGAAAAGATCGTTTCAAATAGCTATGTGCTACAAGTGACATTAAACAGCCTAATGAGATGGAGGCTGGAAGGGAGCAAGGGCTGACCATAAAGCTAGGTAGAAGTGAAAGTAAAAGTTGCTTAGTCATGTTCAACTTTTTGCGACCCCATGGACTGTCCATGGAATTCTCCAGGCCAGAATACTGGAGTGGGTAGCCTTTCCCTTCTCCAGGGAATCTTCTCAACCCAGGAATCAAACCCAGGTCTCCTGCATTGCAGGCAGATTCTTTACCAGCTGAGCCACAAGGGAAGCCCTAGAGCTAGGTAGGCATGGTGTATTTCGGAAGGCAGTGCTTGAGATGCCACCTATATCATGAGAGAGGCAAGTTTTGCAAAAAAATACACTCAGTAAATGTTTGCTGAATTAATGCATCTATCTGTTTATTCTTGGTTCATCTTTAAATTCATTTTACACCATGAAGTAAAAAGTAAAATATTTTCAGCAGCTTAAAGAACTCTACAGTTCAGTTCAGTTGCTCAGGTGTGTCTGACTCTTTGCAATCCCATGAACCACAGCATGCTAGGCCTCCGTGTCCATCACCAACTCCCAGAGTTCACCCAAACGCATGTCCATTGAGTCGGTGATGCCATCCAACCATCTCATCCTCTGTTGTCCCCTTCTCCTCCTGCCCTCAATCTTCCCCAGCATCAGGGTCTTTTCAAATGACCCTTAATAGCTCTTAACATCAGGTGGCCAAAGTTCTGGAGTTGCAGCTTCAACATCAGCCCTACCAATGAACACCCAGGACTGATCTCCTTTAAGATGGACTGGTTGGATCTCCTTGCAGTCCAAGGGACTCTCAAGAGTCTTCTCCAACACCACAGTTCAAAAGCATCAATTCTTTGGCGCTCAGCTTTCTTTATAGTCCAACTCTCACATCCATACATGACCACTGGAAAAACCATAACTTTCACTAGATGGACCTTTGTTGACAAAGTAATGTCTCTGCTTTTGAATATGCTGTCTAGGTTGGTCATAACTTTCCTTCCAAGGAGTAAGCGTCTTTTAATTTCATGGCTGCAATCACCATCTGCAGTGATTTTGGAGCCCAGAAAAATAAAGTCTGTCACTGTTTGCACTATTTCCCCATCTATTTGCCATGAAGTGATGGGACTGGATGCCATGATCTGTTTTCTGAATGTTGAGCTTTAAGCCAACTTTTTCACTCTCCTCTTTCACTTTCATCAAGAGAACTCTACATCTGCATACAAATGCTTTTCCTGGCCTAATGAAGTTATGGGTTTGGACATTAAGCAGGATAATAGTTCAATCTGTCAGCTTAAAAAAAAAAATGGAATATAGTTGCTTTACAATTGTATTAGTTTTTGCTGTATAACAAAGTGAATCATCTGTGTGTTTACATATATCCCCTCCCTCTTGAACCACCCTCACCTCCACCATCCCATCCCTCTAGGTCACCGCAGTTTACCAAGCTGAGCTTCTAGTGCTTTATAGCAGCTTCCTACTAGTTATCTGTTTTACACGTAATAGTGAGTATATGTCAATGCTACACTCCCAGTTCATCCCCCCCCATATCCACATGTCCGTACTCTACATCTACATTTCTGCTCTGCAAATAGTTTCATCAGTACCATTTTTCTAGATTCCACATATTTTAAATGAACTAGACATTTTAAAAAGAAATAGAATTTTGGAAGGAATGTAGCACTTAAAATTAGCTACGTTAGACAGACGTAAGTGTTATGGCTTCTACTTTTAACCACTCTCCCCCATCTGTGCTTCCACACATGCCCTGTTCTCTTCCTTTCCAACATTGTTAGTGTCATTATTCTTGGTTATTTTATCCATGTAGCTCCTTACCATGCTGGCAATTAAACAGCTATACCTGTCTCTTCATCGCTCAGACGATAAAGCGTCTGCCTGCAATGCGGGAGACCCGGGTTCGATCCCTGGGTCGGGAAGATCCCCTGGAGAAGGCAATGGCAATCCACTCCAGCACTCTTGCTTGGAAAATCCCATGGACGGAGGAGCCTGATAGGCTACAAGGCTACAGTCCATGGGGTCTCAAAGAGTCGGACATGACTGAGCGACTTCACTTTTCAGTCACTCAGAGGGCTGAAGTAATGATCAATTGTCATGATGTATATGAAAATACTATGTTGTCATAAAACATTTTATATTTTCTAGGCTTATAGACCATTTTAATGCATCAGTGCCATCATTTATTAAATGGGTATGTTGTTGACTTTCTCCACTGTTTCCTTCATAGGGAAGAAAGTAAAAACACTTCTTTAAAACAGTGTGTTAGTGAATACGAATGATAATTCTCAGATTTTTGTCCCCTCAGCTGATTATCATCACTTTGTCTGGCTTGTCTTTCATGGGAGTGTTTTAGGAAATTTTGATGATTATCATCCACTTCATGAATATGAATTCTTGGGGTTGAAAAGATTGCAAAGCAAAGCAAAGCAAATAGAAAAGAAACAAAGCCTATCTTTGTGTTAAGAATTCCCTGATAGAAGGGGATAAGCTGATCAAAGAGCACCCTAAAATACTGTTCTGTAAATAACTTACATAACTTGATTTTATAGATAGAACATTCCAGAAGTTGAGTGATAAGGATCTTGGCTACCCTCAATAGACCTTTTAAATGTGCTGTTGGTTTAGTGTTTAATATACTGTACAGGGCAATTTAGTCAGGTATATGAAGTTACTTTTGGTAAGGTTTTTTTGGCAGCGTTAATGGTAACTTTGTTAGGAAAAACTCATTAATTTCTCAATCCCGCTCTCAATTATACCAGAAATTGCTGATTTTCCACCAAAAGCTATTTAAAGAACCACTGGTGAAAGATTCTAGCGTGGATGGAGAACTCTTACCCGAAATTAAGTCTTATGTCCAACATTAATATGAATTTATTTTAACCGAGGCTCCTTATTTCCTAGGAAATGGGACTGTGCGCATTTCCATTCTTTCCAAGTGGGTGTCAATTTTGGACTTGTAAGCACAAATTCAGGCCAATTCCTGGATGTGCTGTCTGCAAGGTACCTATGTGTCAACAGCCCTCTGGAAGAGTGGTTCAATTTCCCCCAGAAGAAGCATTCTTTTTAGGGAGAAAATTTATGTTGATGATTTTCAAATTATTGGAACTCCTCAGGCAACTTTCCAGCTGGCCAACCCCTATACACTGACTTGAGAAGAAGTGCCAATTTTGGATTTTTGGCAGTCGTTAGCATGACCTGGTCAACTTCAAGAGGCAGCTCAGGGAAAGATTTCAGCATCTACATTTTAACACAATTACCGGTTTACTTCTGGATGGAATCCAGCACTTTATTTCTTAATATTTGAAGCTCAATCTCTCTTTTTTTAGTGTGCAGGAATTTATTTTTTAAAGAAATGCTGTTTATTAGATGGTTAATTTTAAAGATCTCTCTTAGAATATGGAAACCATTATACTATGAAAGGAGTGAACATTTCCCAGTTAGTAAATTACTTTTTTTTTAAAACTACATTCTTAATTTATTTTAAAAAATATAAAAACTGCACTGAAAATGGTAACAATATAGGCACATACATATATATCTATAGATTATTTTGAAACCAAAACGTTGTTTGCCTTTTTTTTAAACAACATAATATTTCTTTATATTCTCAGAATTGGATTAGAAGTTTCAAGCCCCATTCAATTTTTTTTAAAAAACATCACTAAAATAATAAGCTTTCTAGACTTTAAGCAGTAATACTAGATGCCAGAATAAATGGAACAATATCAAAGTTTTAAGTGAATATAAATTAGAAATCTAGCATTCTGTTCATACTTAGTCAAACTAATGGAACAAAAATGTCATTAAATTTTTTAGCTAAGCAAAAATTCCATGTTTCTAATATATGTATTATACATACTATATATCTATACATATATAATACATATATGTATAGATACATGTATAAAACTTTCTACTGCACTTGGTAAAGGCTTGAGAAAGAACAATAACAGAAATAGAGACTGAGAAACTGGAAAACATAAACTAAATGAAATGGGAGCACTGAAAATGAAATACAAAAAATGAAGCAAACAAGATAAAAGCAAGAGATTATCATACAGTCTAGTTATTTTTAAACATGGCTGCTCATCAGAATCACATCTGGAAATTTGGAGAAAAAAATAATACCTGGGCATTAGTGTTTTGGATTTTAGAAAGTGAGTGGAGGCTTTTCTATGAAATGGTAATTGTAATAATATCAGTTCAGTTTAGTCGCTCAATTGTGTCCAACTCTTTGTGACCCCATGGACTGCAGCATGCCAGGCCTCCCTGTCCATAACCAACTTCTGGAGTTTGTTCAAACTCATGTCCATTGAGTCAGTGATGCCATCTAACCATCTCATCCTCTGTTGTCCCCTTCTCCTCCTGCCCTCAATCTTTCCCAGCATCAGGGTCTTTTCCAGTGAGTCGGTTCTTCGCATGAGATGGCCAATGTATTAGAGTTTCAGCTTCAGCATCAGTCCTTCCAATGACTGGTTGGATTTCCTTGCAGTCCAAGGGATTCTCAAGAGTCTTCTCCAACACTGTAGTTCAAAAGCATCAATTCTTTAGCGCTCAGCTTTCTTTGTAGTCCAACTCTCACATCCATACATGACTACTGGAAAATAGCCTTGACTAGACGGACCTTTGTTGGCAAAGTAATGTCTCTGCTTTTTAAAATGCTGTCTAGGTTGCTCATAGCTTTTCTTTCAAGGAGAAAGTGTCTTTTAATTTCATGACTGCAGTCATTATTTGCAGTGATTTTGGAGCTCCCTGAAATAAAGTCTGTCACTGTTTCAATTGTTTCCCCATCTATTTGCCATGAAGTGATTGGACCAGATGCCATGATCTTAGTTTTCTGAATGTTGAGTTTTAAACCAACTTTTTCACTCTCTTTTTTCACTTTCATCAAGGGGCTCTTTAGTTCTTCGTTTTCTGCCATAAGGGTGGTGTCATCTGCATATCTGAGGTTATTGATATTTCTCCTGGCAGTCTTGATTCCAGCTTGTGCTTCATCCAGCCCAGCATTTTGCATGATATACTCTGCATATAAGTTAAATGAGCAAGGGACAATATATAGCCTTGATGTACTCCTTTCCTGATTTGGAACCAGTCTGTTGTTCCATGTCCCATTCTAACTGTTGCTTCTTGATCTGCATACAGATTTCGCAGGAGGCAGATAGGTGGTCTGGTATTCCCATTTCTTTAAGAACTTTCCAGTTTTTTGTGATCCACACAGTCAAAGGCTTTGGCATAGTCAATAAAGCAGAAGTAGATGTTTTTCTGGAACTCTCTTGCTTTTTTGATGATCCAATGGATGCTGGCAATGTGATCTCTGGTTCTTCTGTCTTTTCTAAATCCAACTTGAACATCTGGAAATTCATGGTTCATGTACTGTTGAAGGCTGGCTTGGAGAATTTTGAGCATTACTTTGCTAGCGTGTGAGATGAGTGCAATTGTGCAGTAGTTTGAACATTCTTTGGCATTGCCTTTCTTTGGGATTGGAATGAAACCTGACCTTTTCCAGTCCTGTGGCCACTGCTGAGTTTTCCAAATTTGGTGGTATATTGAACGTAGCACTTTAACATATATTACATACTTATATTATTTAATAATATAAAACCCTATTATTTTCTATTGACCAATCATGATATTAAAATGAATAATCATAATAATAAAATAATCACAATAGTAAAATATGTTTATCAGTTTTCACAATCAATAGCCAGACAAAAGATAAAAGATAATTACAACTGCAAGCCATAATGGAAACAAGATTAACCTAACAATATAAAATAATTACATACAATTTGATTGGCTAAGTAGAGTGATGTGAGAAGTGGAAGTGCATCCATGCACATATTGTTATCCATTCAGCCAGTCTATGTTTTTTGGTTGGAGCATTTAATCATATACATTTTAGGTAATTATCAATACGTATGATCCTATTATCATTTTCTTAATTGCTTTTGGTTTATTTTTTGCAGGTCTTTCCTTTCTCTTGTGTTGCCTGCCTAGAGAGGTTTCTTTAGCATCTGTCATAAAGCTGGTTTGGTAGTGCTGAATTCTCTTAACTTTTGCTTGTCTGTAAAGCTTTTGATTTCTCCTTCACATCTGAATGAAAGTCTTGCTGGGTAGAGATTTCTTGGTTGTATGTTCTTCCCGTTTATCACTTTAAATATATTGTGCTGTTTCCCTTCTGGTTTGTAGAGTTTCTGTTGAGAAATCAGTTGATGATCTTATGAGAGTTCCCTTGTTATTTGTCATTTTCCCCTTGTTGCTTTTAATATTTTATCTTTGTCTTTAATTTTTTTTTTTCAGTTTGATTTCTATGTGTCTCAGGTAGGTCTTGTTCAGTCTCCTGTAGGTGACTGCTCCTTTCCCCTGGGTCCTGGTGCATGCAGGATTTTGTTTGTGTCCTCCAAGAGTGGAGTCTGTTTCCCCCAGGCCTGTGGAAGTCCTATAATCAAATATTGCTGGCCTGCAAAGTCAGATTCCTTGGGGATACCTAGTGCCTTTGCCAAATTCCCAGTCTAGGAAGCCTGATGTGGTACTTGGAAACTTCACAACAGTAGAACTTCTTTGGTATTATTATTCTCCAGTTTGTGGATCATCCACTGGGTGGGTATGGGATTTGATTTTATCATGATTGCACCCCTCCAATTGTCTTGTTGAAGTTTCTCCTTTGTTTTTGAACGTGGGGTACCCTTTTTTGGTGGGTTACAGCATTGTCTCATCAATAACTAGTTGCATTTGGTGTTCTCACAGGAGGGAATGAGCATATGTCTTTGTACTCCACCATCTTGAACTAATTCTGAAATTTAATGTCTCTTTAAAATCATTTTCTATTTATGTTCCACTTGTAAGAAATTGAAGAGGCTTTACTATAGGAAAAATTTAAAACAAATATTCTTTAATTTATGGATTTTAAACTTAATTTCTGTGACATGTTTGTTTATTCTTGGAGGTTCAAATATTCTCTCTTCAGGCTATTGATGTGTATATGTTTAGAATGTTAATATTCAATGTTCAGAAAACTGAAAAGATGGAGATTGTTTTTACAGTATTTATAGAAAATGTGGAATAAAGTTTAAATAGCTAGTAATTTAAAGATGGTAACATATTTCCATTCATTAGGTGATCATTTTGTATCTTAGTGGAATAATTTATGGACTTAGTGATTTTCTTTAAACTCTTGAACAGTCTATAAATAGTATTACAAAAGAATGAAATGATGTATTTCTGAAAGAGAACTGTTTTCTCTACATTTTTAGTGGCTAACTTTGAAACACCTCCCCCCCACCCACCACCCATGAAGCCACATTTTCACAATCCATATCCAACTTCTGGGAACAATAAATATTTACTACTGATCATGATAGAATTTAGGTTGGACTGAAAAATTCTAAATTGCTGGGGAATTCTAAATTGCTTACTGATGCCAAAGAAAGTGAAAGTGAAGTCGCTTAGTCGTGTCCGACTCTTTGCGACCCCATGGAATGTAGCCTACCAGGCTCCTCTAGGTTTCCTAACTTATCCAAGTCTTAGTTTCCATACCTGCAAAATGAGGATAGTACTACTCAG
This sequence comes from Bos javanicus, assembly GCF_032452875.1. Taxonomy (NCBI): domain Eukaryota; kingdom Metazoa; phylum Chordata; class Mammalia; order Artiodactyla; family Bovidae; genus Bos; species Bos javanicus. Next base: position 40,396,264 of record NC_083881.1, read on the forward strand.
TGTATACAATAATTATGAGTATTAATCAAGCACTGTGCCTAGTACCTAGTAAATATTTAACAAATAATAATGCTTCTGAGAGTCAATATGGGCTCTCGAGTCAAATTGTACTGGGTCAGAGTTCTGGCTCAATCATTTACTAGTTGTATGATGACTGGGTAAATTAATGAACTGGGCCTCATTTCATCCACTGCTAGATGGATAAATAAAATAAATATATAAATTGTGCAGCCCAGATGTCAATAAATGCTGTTTTTATGATTAATAAAACATGACCAGTTGGAGGATGCCCCAATGGTAAAATTGGGTGGCACCAGCTGGCTCAGTGCTTTCCAATTTGCCTCCCATGGTGCTTGATTATTAGATGGACATTCTCTCTACTATGTTTATGTAAAGTGTAAAATATATTGCTTTTCCACATGGATTTTCATTTGAAGAAAGAGTTGTGTCACTAAGAGAAGCTTGAAAAACATCCACTCAGTCCAAGTCATTAATTTACAGATGCAGTGGTTAAAACTCAGGAAAATTAATAATGAAGCAGTCAGGACTGGAATTCAGGTCAGCAAAATTCTGACTCGGAGTTATATGATATTTCCACTATTTCATTCTCAGTGGTACTTTAGTTTTCACTTTAATTAAATAGCTTCAGGAATTGAGATGTCTGCAATTTTTTCTTGAACTATGCACTAATTAAAAAGAACCATCTGTTAATTAAAAAGAAATGTTTCTAAAATTTGTTTTAAAGAATTGCTAAAAAGGAAATGAGAGGGAAAATTGTATTATTAAGTGTATTAGTTTAGATTCTACAGAGATCCAATAGGAGATATGTAGCCCTATCTATCTGTCTAGCTAGCTATCTAGCTATCTATCTGGAGAGACCTATTATAAAGAATTGGCTTATGTGCTCATGGAGGCAAAGACACTGGAATCCCAGGAGTTGCAATGGTATAACTTCAGTCTGAGTCTGGAGGCCTGAGAACCAGGAGAGCCTATCTTATTAACTTTTTGTCCAAGTTTGAGCCTGAAGGCAAGAGAAAACTCAGGTCCCGGCTCCAAGACCATCAGGCAGAGAGAGCAATTTCTCTTGCTTGACTTTTTACTCTATTCAGTCTTCAGTGTATGGGATAAGGACCACCCATATTGAGGAAGACAGACTGTTTTATGAAGTCTATAAATTAAAATGTTAATCTCATTTGGAAATATGCTCATAGATACACACAGAATAACGTTTAACTTAACATCTGGGCACCCCACGGCTCAGTTAAAGTGGTACATGAAATTAATAATCACACTAGGTAAAATATGTTTTTATCACTGATTCCAAGGACAACGGTATCTAGTTTTATTGCATTTCACTTTATCAAGCTTTGAAGATTTTTTTTTTAAACAAATTGAAGGTTTGTGACAACCTTCCATGGAGCAATTCTACTAGCGTCACTTTTCCAGCAGCATTTTCTCACTTCATGTCTCTGTGTCACATTTTGGTAATTCTCAAAATATTTCAACCCCTCCACTGGCAAAATGATGAGGACTTGCTGATGGTCAGATGATGGTTAGACTTTTTTAGCAATCAAGTACTTTTTAAATTAATGCATGTACCTCAATTTTTTTTTTTTTAAGATCAGTGCTATTGCACATATAATAGACTACAGTCTAGTATAAATATAACTTTCACATGCACTGGGAAACCAAAAAATTTGTGTAATATTTATTGTAATATTCCTTTCATTGCAGTGGTCTGGAATTAAACCCACAATATCTCCAAGATATGCTTGTATAGATTTTTAAGATATGCATATATTCTCCAATATCAATATTCACTCATTCTCCATACATGAAAATTCAGTTTTTCGTGTTTAAAGTAAATTTTCTACATAGTATTCTAACGTGTTCTTTCTCCACCTATAATACTTGTATAACATTGTTGAGGCTTTCTGTTTTATGATAATTTATTGCTTAAGTTGGGCTTCTCAAGTAGTTAAGTGGTCAAGAATCTGCCTGCCAAGCAGGAGACGTGGGTTTGACCCCTGGGTCAGGAAGATCCCCTGGAGAAGGAAATGGCAACCAGCTCCAGTATTTTCGCCTGGGAAATCCCATGGACAGCGGAGCCTGGCAGGCTATAGTCCATGGGCTTGCAAAGAAGTTGAACATAATTTAGTGACTAAACAACAACAACAATTGCTTAAGTAACTTGTTTGTCAATTTGGTTAACATTATTTTGTTATGTTTCAAATTCTTGTTATTCTGATATTAGTTCAGGGTATTTGATAGTAGTTCCTTCCCTTAGGTCTTGAGTTTGCCTTAAGTCTTCTATGTATACACAAATATTCTGAAGTAACCCAAGTGATTTATTTTGAGTCAGAAGAAAAATAATATTGTGACAATTATAAGAAATAAAACAATGACAGAGATTTGCTGTGGTCATTGATACATAGCAAAATATGAAAGTGTGAATTAATCAGATCATCTGTCTATACTATCTGACTCCTCTAGATAGGCTTCTCAAGATACTCAAGACTGCTCTTCCCCTGGAAGAGAAGGGAAAAAGCAATACTTTCTTTCCTCTCTCTTCAATATTTGACACTTTATGGAATTATAAAAACAATTAGGAAGCATGTCATTCAGTTTTCACTTGATGGTATTTGATAGCGTATTTCATCCGATAGTTGATATATTCTGACACCTATTTATTAAGATGTATATTAAATTTTCCAAAAAAATTGAAAGGTAGCATGTTAATAGATGTTTTCTACCTTTAAGCTGTCTAAATATTGAAATTATTACTCAATTAAAACTCCTCTGAAGTTATGCTGTATTTCTTTTTGAGAAAATTATTATTAATTTCCACATTACCAAGTCAGCATTTTTGAGTATTTGACCAGGACTTGGATGAGGTTAGCAAAGGGTTTGTGGATAGTAAAAATTGCATCATGATAGAATTTTAATAGAACAAATTTGGAATAATTTGGAAGCACTTTTCTATATATAATACTTTTGCTTAGAAGGATGACCACTGGATTATCTTCCTTCATTTCCTTAAGTCATTAACATCATTAAAGCTTTCTCTTTCTTAAGCATTCAACTCTTCTGGACTCTATGGTACCATGTTGTTATCTGCAGCGCTAAAAATCCACTCTTGCCTCTCAGAGGGTATACACACAACCAAGCCTCAAGACTGTCTTATGTCATCTCACATCCACTGCTTCATCTCCTTGATTATGACTTTTGCAGTTTGATCACGCAGTAAGTGACTTCTACATTGCTCTCAAAAGTTTTGTTATGGTACCTACTATCTAGCAGGACAAGCCCTTTCTCAACCTCATGCTGTAGATCCAGAGGGTGCAAGATAATACATTTCCTCTGTTTTATGTCTTCTTTTGGTGCCTTGCTGTCTCCACTGGCTCTATTGCCTGTTTCATTGTTTTGTTCAGATGCTAAGTTGTGTCTGACTCTTTGCAACTTCACAAACTGCAGCATGCCAGGTTTCCTTGTCCTTCACTATCTCCTGGAGTTTGTTCACACTCATGTCCATTGAGTCGATGATGCCATCCAACCATCCCATCCTCTGTCGCCCCTTTCTCCTCCTGCATGAGTTTGACTAATGTACTTATTTTTTTCCTTCATAACATCACTATCGCTCACAGCCTCGGGTGCCTCCTTGCAACTGAATCCATATCAGCTTTGGTCTATCTCCTGGGCTTCCACCCCACATTTAAAATCACTTAGATATTTTAGGGGTGTTTTTTTTCTCACCCCAAATTAACAAGTTTCCCTTCCCTTCCACTCTTCTGTATCACAGTCAACATCAATAGCACCAGCTTTGTAATCTCTCTTACAAAGATTACAAAGCTGTTCTCTTTCTTGTTCCACAATAAGACTGTTACTAGAGTACTCCTTTCATTACATTTCTTAGATGTGACATTTCTTAATTCTTGCTCTTTCGCCTCATCCATTGACTGTTAATTCTAATTCACCAACAATTTCCCAAATTAAGCCTCTCTTCTCTTCTCAGGTCCAGGTAATTCAGTTAGATCACTCCTCCTAAAACATCATTCTATGTTTATCATGGTCTGGATCAAAGCCTCTGCCCAATAAATTGGAGTCCACACTCTTTACACATCATTTAAAATCTCCTATATTTTGGCCCCATCCCAACTTTTCCCACATATCATACATGACTCCCTCTTTTCAAGGACAATTTATTTGTAATGCTCCAATATGCCTCACACATTATTCTTTTCATATTTGCACACAAGATCTGCAACCTTATCATCATTGCTCTGAATTTTGGTCATTCTTTAATCATTCTTTATTTCCCTTGTGGCTCAGTTGGTAAAAAGTCCACCTGCAATGCGGGAGATCTGGGTTTGATCCCTGGGTTGGGAAGATTCCCTGGAGAAGGGAAGGGCTACCCACTCTAGTATTCTGGCCTGGAGAATACCATGGACAGTGTAGTCCATGGGGTTGCAAAGAGTCAGACACGACTGAACGACTTTCACTTTCACTTTAATCATTCTTCAGTCCAACTAAAGTTACCCCTCCTTCATGAAATTTCTGACAGGTAGTTTTTTAAAACTTTTTATTTTATATTTATCATAACAATGTTGTGATAATTTCAAGTGCGCAGCAGAGCAACTCAGCTATCCATATACAGGTATCCATTCTCCAAGCCCCCCTCCCCTCCAGGCTGCCACATAACATTGAGCAGAATTCCCTGTGCCATACAGGCCCATGTTGGTTATCTATTTTAAGTACAGCAGCGGGTACATGTCGATCTCAAACCGCCTATATCCCTTCCCCCAACCCTTCCCCTCTGGTAACCATATGTTTGTTCTCTAAGTCATGACAAATGATTTTTTTTGAACCTCTGAAGAACTCCTTTCACTCATTTGGCATAACTGTTAACACACAATACTAATATACACTATCTTAGAGGCATACATTCTTTCTTTTCAAAATAAAGTAAATTCCTTAGGTGAAGTGTCTTAGGAGTTTCATATTCCTGTTGTCTACATTAATTTGCATAGTTTATTTTGAAGTAATGAATAAGTCTGCTGTTGTATTTTAGTCAAACATTATTTTTCAAAAATTTGATTTCTGTTTTCTTAAGTACTATAAACTAGTTCAGGATTGGGTGCACGAGTGTCCAGGTAGGGAGAGATCAACTAATGAAGCATGTCCTAGTCCTTCCTCAGTTTCTTATTTTAAAAATCTATATTGGGGTACTCCCGTGGTGGTCAACTGATTAACTTCACCTTCCAATACAGGGGATGAGGGTTCAATCCCTGGTTGGGAAGCTAAGATCCCACATGTCTGGGGGCCAAAAAAACCCCCCACCAAAACATAAAACAGAAGCACTATTGGAACGAATTCAATAAAGACCTTAAAAATAGTCCACATCAAAAATTATTTTTAAGGATTTATATTAAGGGGTTTTATTTTGTGGTTTTACCAGCGCAAAACTCTAGATTGGAAAGCTGAAACTCAAAGTCACATGGACATTTAGTACTGTTTATTTTAATATTATCTTTATTAAATAAAATCGGTTTTTTGGAAAATTTTACCTAATAAGCAAAATTTTATAAGATAAATTGAGGATTTTTTGTCAACAGAGAGCTCAGAAGATAAACTGTATGGTATATCTAATGAAAAATGAAAGCATATTTTTAAATTGTATTTGAAGAAATGTAGTATTTAGAACAATTCAATCACTTTAAACACGTTTCCAGAATGAGACATTTCACATGTAGGAATGTTGACAGAACATGAGAGATTTAGAGGTTAGTATATTTTATGTTAGGGGAGTAAAAAACCATAACTTTGAGAAATAAAGCACTGAGAACAGTGTTTAGCTCAAAAAGAGAAATATTTATAGAAATATGATACATATTGTGAAGGGCTTGTTGTTCAGTCAGTTGTGTCCGACTCTTTGTGACCGCATGGACTGCAGCACATCAGGCTTCCCTGTCCTTTACCACTCCCCAGAGCTTGGTCAAACTCACATCCATTGAATCAGTGATGGTATCCAACCATCTCATCTTCTGTCGTCCCCTTCTCCTCCTGCCCTATGTTTATGATGTAGCTTGTTTTGAATGATTTCCAAAGGCAGAGCCAGTAACAGTGAGAGTTAAAGAGGCATGTGTTTTAGCCCAGTATCAAAAATCATATTGTATTGGAGGGTCTGTAGTATGAGATGAACTGCTACATGATGTATAGATATTTCTATGTTGTGGAAAATGTTTAAAAATAGTTATTTCTTTATCATTGTTCAGGTTTCCCTTACACTTAAATTGTACTTCTTTTATGTCACTTATCCCTTTCTATCTAGCTAAATAGTGAAATAAAATATTAAAAGTAACACACTTGCATATATATGTGTGTGTGTGTATGTATGTTATTTCAAAATTCATTCTTTTTTAGTATTAGCTGAGGCTCCAGAGGTGAAAACCATATTGTTGTTGTCCAATAGCTAAGTTATGTCCAGCTCTTCGCAACCCCATGATTCGCAGCATGGCAGGTTCCTCTGTTCTCCATTATTTCCCAGAGTTTGCTCAGATTCATGTCCATTGAGTTGGTGATGCTATCCAATCATTTCATCCTCTGTCACCCTCTTCTCCTTCTGCCTTCATTCTTTCACAGCATCAGGATCTTGTCCAATGAGTCGGCTCTTTGCATCAGGTGGCCATAGTATTGGAGCTTTAGTTTTAGCATCAGGCCTTCCAATGAATATGCAGGGTTGATTTCCTTTAGAATTGACAGATTTTGTCTCCTTGCAGTCCAATAATCCTTGCCAAGTAGCCTCACCTCCATATGTGTTCTAGAGGAGCTAAGAATTTGGGAAAGCAGCAGTTCTGTTAACATTAGCAATTAGCCACTTTAATTTGTTATATGGGCTTAAATGATTGATGGGGCTTCCCTGGTGGCACAGTGGTAAAGAATCTGTCTGCCAATGTAGGGGAGATGGGTTTGATCTCTGGGTTAGGAAGATCCCAAGAGAAGGAAATGGCAACCCATTCCAATGTTCTTAACTAGAAATACCATGGATAGAGGAGCCTGGTGGGCTACAGTCCATGGGGTTGCAAAAGATTCAGACATGACTTAGTGACTAAACAACAACAACAAAAAGGATTGAAAGAGGATGCTTTTAGAGAAGAATTATTCTTCAGCAGGAAAGAGTAGTAAGCTATTTTACTCTTACCTGAAGACAGTGTGTAGAACTTTAAAGTCTATTTGTATCCTTTGAGTTTAGGGAACTGGTGTTTGCCTCTTGACAAGAGAATTCTAAAGGCAAAATGAATGTAGGCAAAACACCTGTTTGGCAGCAAAGACAAAGGGAAAGCCCACTGCCTTGCAAGCCAACTGCACCTTCATATTTGGAGAAAGTTTGTGTAAGTTTTTCCCTGAACAGAGTAGACCCACGGGAGAGAGACATGGAGCGGAATCCATTAATATCTTCAATCCACAAAGGCCCCTGGGAAGATTCAAAATTTAAGTTGCTGGAAGAAAAAGAGTTGTTGTCTGCACCATGAAAATTGCCTTTGGAGTTATCTAATAGTGTAAACTCTGAGAAAGAGAGTAACAGTCCAGGAAAAAAAAAGGGTCAGCATTGAGCATATGAAACCCAAAGTTCATGGGTGCTTTAAAATGAGTGCCAATCAGCCACACAAACCTGGGGGGGAATCACTTCCACTTGTCTCTCGCCCTGAGCCCCATCTTGGGAGGACTGGATGTTGTGACTTGGCTCAGTGAAGTGGTTGCTAAGGGAAGACCTCTCCCTTTGCTAACTTTTCCAACTTGTGCTAGCACTAAGCTAGTTGAGGGAAGAGCTCAATTGTCAGTGGTTCAGAATTTTAATTATTACACCGGGTTGGACATTGTAATTACCAACATGAGACTATTAACATGAATACAATGAGTAAAGGGCTATTAATTATCCCAGACCAAAAGCAATAGGATTTGCTTCAGGTGTCTTCAGGGGCAAGAAAAGAATAAGTCCACAGAGTTGTTTATTTTTAATAAATAAACCAGGAATCTATGAATTTGTGAGGTATGTCTCCATAAAGAATGTCAAGTAAGCTATACAACACTCTGGGGTATGAAATGATGATATTTCATGATTTAAGTACTCCTGGCTGTATGTTTGAGACCTCTTCAGTTCTTCAAGGCCAGAGGTATAGGTTTGACACAGGAAAGGACATGGGGAGACACAGTCTGCAGGTTTCCCTCTGCTTTGTGTCTTGTGGTTGTTTATCTCCTTGAAATTACTAGTAAATCTTGAGATGAGGTGAGATAGCTATTCACATGCATCTAATTTCACCATCACACTTTATGGGTTATTTTGTAACTTTATGAAATAATCAGACTAAGCTGATTTTTATTTACCTGGACATAAATGAATCAGCTATGAAACTGCTCCAAATTTTATCTAGTTGTTAGCAAAACAAGTCAGGAAACTTGGTATGAATACACAGGTAGGGAAAAATAAAGTTGTTTTCCACTTGTGACCTTCAAAGTCCAGGATGTTTGATAAGTCACACACAACACGTTTTGTGTATGAAAGAAAAAGAAAGTGAAAGTTGCATCCAAGTCTTAGAGACTCTATGGACTACACAGTCCATGGAATTCTCCAGGCCAGAATATTAGAATGGGCAGCCTTTCCCTTCTCCAGGGGATCTTCCCAACCCAGGGATCAAACCCAGGTCTGCCGCATTGCAGGCAGATTCTTTACCAGCTGAGCCACATACATGCCTTTTATTCTCTTTTAGACTGTAAGCTCCTTTATCACAGCAGAAATATCTTTGTTCTCACTTTCTATTACACTAAGTTAAATATGGAAGGGTTTCTAGTGTTAAATATGGAAGAGTTTCTCGTGTTGCCTGAGGATGAGAGTAAGTTCATTCCAACTTTTATAATGGGAAATTCTATTAAATATTTTAAATATTCAATGTTTAACCATTCACAGTATGGGCTTGTAATTAAAAATTGAAATTTCTCGAATACCATTCTCTTAAACATGTTTCTCATAATGAAAGATTTCCAAGGACCAGACCTGACTAATTCAAACAATACTCTTTTTAAAGACAATATCAATGTAAGTATTTTGGTAACTCCATCAGGTTAATTACTTATAACTGGATTTGAAATGTGCAGATAATTTATGTGGAAACATCATTATATTAAGAATTACTTGAATTCTGATAGAAATAGAACTTATTAGCCTTGTGACCCATGAAAGTGTTCACTTCGACTAATTTTGTGACTCCCTGAATCACAATATTTTCAACTCAATCTGTAAAATGTGAGAAATAGTGTTTGTTTTGCTTAATTTCCAGATAAATATGCAGTAAATGCATTTAGTACATATTTAATATGTAGCAGAATGGTGGCTCTTTGTCATGTGTGAAAATCTCTCCCTAATTTATTCTAATCTATTCCTTAATTTATTCTAATCCATTTATTTATTTACTCTTCTGAGTTTTAAAATAAAAGTTATTAAGGCCTATTTTACATACCAAAAATGCATCCAATTTAAGTGTATAGTTTAATGTGGTTTCAACAAATGTACACCTAGCATGGGCTTCCTTGGTGGCTCAGTGGTAAAGAATCCTCTTGCCAAGGCAGGAGTTCAGTTTGGTTCAGTAGCTCAGTTGTGTCCAACTGTTTGTGACCCCATGGACTGCAGCATGCCAGCCTTCCCTGTCCATCACCAACTCCCAGAACTTGCTCAAACTCATGTCCATTGAGTTGAGGATGCCATCCAACCTTCTCATCCTCTGTTATCCCCTTCTCCTCTTGCCCTCAATCTTTCCAAGCATCAGGATCTTTTCCAATGAGTCAGTTCTTCACATCAGGTGGCCAAAGTACTGGAGCTTCAGCTTCAGCATCAGTCCTTCCAACAAATATTCAGGACTGATTTCCTTTAGGATTGACTGGTTTGATCTCCTTGCAGTCCGAAGGATTCTCAAGAGTTTTCTCCAACACCACAGTTCAAAAGCATCAATTTTTCAGCACTCAGCTTTCTTTGTGGTTCAACTCTCACATCCATACATTTTGGTCTGCGTTTTGGTTGAAAAAGTAAATGATAGGATCACTAGGCTGTTTTGTGTTCTCTGTGTTAATTCCTCCTTTTTAAAAAATATTGGCATAAAAAAAATATTGGCATGAAGTTGATTTACAATGTTGTGTCAGTTTCGGGTGTACAACAAAGTGAATCAGTTATACATACGCATATATCCAGCTTTTAGATTCTTTCCTCATATTTACCACTACAGGGTACTGAGTAGAGTTCCCTGTGCTATACAGTAGGTCCGTATTGAAAGTGAAAGTGAAAGTCACTCAGTCGTGTCCAACTCTTTGGGACCCCCCTGGACTATACAGTCCATGGAATTCTCCAGGCCAGAATACTGGAGTTGGTAGCCTTTCCCTTCTCCAGGGGATCTTCTCAACCCTGGGATTGAACCCAGGTCTCCCGCATTGCAGGTTGATTATTTACTAGCTTAGCCACCAGGGATGGAGAACGCAATAGCACCCCACTCCAGCACTCTTGCCTGGAAAACCCCATGGATGGAGAAGCCTGGTGGGCCGCAGTTCATGGGGTTGCTAAGAGTCGGACAAGACTCAGCGACTTCACTTTCACTTTTCACTTTCATGCATTGGAGAAGGAAATGGCAACCCACTCCAGTGTTCTTGCCTGGAGAATCCCCGGGACGGGGGAGCCTCGTGGGCTGCCGTCTATGGGGTCGCACAGAGTCGGACACGACTGGAGTGACTTAGCAGCAGCAGCAGCCACCAGGGAAGCCTAGGTCCTTATTAGTTATCTGTTGTATATGTTGGCAAAGTAATGTCTCTGCTTTTGAATATGCTGTCTAGGTTGGTCATAGCTTTCCTTCCAAGGAGTAAGTGTCTTTTAATTTCATGGCTGCAGTCACCATCTGCAGTGATTTTGGAGCCCCCAAAAATAAAGTCTGACACTGTTTCCACTGTTTCCCCATCTATTTCCCATGAAGTGATGGGACCGGATGCCATGATCTTCGTTTTCTGAATATTGAGCTTTAAGCCAACTTTTTCACTCTCCTCTTTCACTTTCATCAAGAGGCTTTTGAGTTCCTCTTCACTTTCTGCCATAAGGGTGGTGTCATCTGCATATCTGAGGTTATTGATATTTCTCCCGGCAATCTTGATTCCAGCTTGTGTTTCTTCCAGTCCGGTGTTTCTCATGATGTACTCTGCATATAAGTTAAATAAACAGGGAGACAATATACAGCCTTGATGTATTCCTTTTACTATTTGGAACCAGTCTGTTGTTCCATGTCCAGTTCTAACTGATGCTTCCTGACCTGCATATAAATTTCTCAAGAGGCAGATCAAGTGGTCTGGTATTCCCATCTCTTGAAGAATTTTCCACAGTTTATTTTGATCCACACAGTCAAAGGCTTTGGCATAGTCAATAAAGCAGAAATAGATGTTTTTCTGGAACTCTCTTGCTTTTTCTATGATCCAGCGGATGTTGGCAATTTGATCTCTGGTTCCTCTGCCTTTCTAAAACCAGCTTGAACATTAGGAAGTTCACGGTTCACATATTGCTGAAGCCTGGCTTGGAGAATTTTGAGCATTACTTTACTAGCGTGTGAGATGAGTGCAATTGTGCAGTAGGTTGAGCATTCTTTGGCATTGCCTTTCTTTGGGATTGGAATGAAAACTGAGCTTTTCCAGTCCTGTGGCCACTGCTGAGTTTTCCAAATTTGCTGGGCATATTGAGTGCAGCACTTTCACAGCATCATCTTTCAGGATTTGGAATAGCTCAACTGGAATTCTATCACCTCCACTAGCTTTGTTCGTAGTTCGTAGATGCTTTCTAAGGCCCACTTGACTTCACATTCCAGGATGTCTGGCTCTAGGTGAGTGATCACACCATTGTGATTATCTGGGTCATGAAGATCTTTTTTGTACAGTTCTTCGGTGTATTCTAGCCATCTCTTCTTAATATCTTCTGCTTCTGTTAAATCCATACCATTTCTGTCCTTTATCAAGCCCATCTTTGCATGAAATGTTCCTTTGGTATCTCTGATTTTCTTGAAGAGATCTCTAGTCTTTCCCATTCTGTTGTTTTCCTCTATTTCTTCGCATTGATCGCTGAAGAAGGCTTTCTTATCTCTTCTTGCTATTGTTTGGAACTCTGCATTCAGATGTTTATATCTTTCCTTTTCTCCTTTGCTTTTCACTTCTCTTCTTTTCACAGCTATTTGTAAGGCCTCCCCAGACAGCCATTTTGCTTTTTTGCATTTCTTTTCCATGGGGATTGTCTTGATCCCTGTCTCCTGTACAATGTCACGAACCTCATTCAGAGACATTACTTTGCCAACAAAGGTTCGTCTAGTCAAGGCTATGGTTTTTCCTGTGGTCATGTATGGATGTGAGAGTTGGACTGTGAAGAAGGCTGAGCACCAAAGAATTGATGCTTTTGAACTGTGGTGTTGGAGAAGACTCTTGAGAGTCCCTTGGACTGCAAGGAGATCCAACCAGTCCATTCTGAAGGAGATCAGCCCTGGGATTTCTTTGGAAGGAATGATGCTAAAGCTGAAACTCCAATACTTTGGCCACCTCATGCGAAGAGTTGACTCATTGGAAAAGACTCTGATGCTGGGAGGGATTGCGAGCAAGAGGAGAAGGGGACAACAGAGGATGAGATGGCTGGATGGCATCACTGACTCGATGGATGTTAGTCTGAGTGAACTTCGGGAGTTGGTGATGGACAGGGAGGCCTGGTGTACTGCGATTCATGGGGTCGCGAAGAGTCGGACACGACTGAGTGACTGATCTGATCTGATTGCATATGTAGTAGTGTGTTTATATGGGCTTCCCTGGTGGCTCAGTTGTTAAAGAATACGCCTGCAATGCAGGAGACCTGGGTTTGATCCCTGAGTTGGGAAGATCCCCTGGAAGAGGGCATGGCAACCCACTCCAGCTTTCTTGCCTGGAGAATCTCCATGGACAGAGGAGCCTGGTGGGCTACAGTCTATGGGGTCACAAGGAGCCAAACATGACTGAGCACCTAAGGCAGCAGAGTGTGTATATATCCATTCTAATCTGCCAGTTCATCCCTCCCCTCCCTTACCCACTGGTAACCACAATTTTGAAAATATTTAACTACACCTTGTACTCTTATGGAGATAGCAGATGAATAGGTGGTCGAGAGAAGTCTACGTTTTGGTTTGTTTTTTAAATAATTGTTAATAGTAATGTCAGTTATTTTTTGTGGAGTATCTACACAAAATGCTTTCAAATTTCTTCATAATTTTAAAGAAATCTTGTAAGAATAATTGTTGGAATAATGACTCCAGGGTACATATATTTTAAAGATAGTTTTTAGAACACAAAAAAATCACTGTGTAATAATTGGGACTAATTCCAAAAGCAATATAAAAACACATTACTTTCCTCTATATTTACAAGCACTAATATAGGAAAATATATTAAACCAAATCTTTGGGGACTTAAGTAATATTATGTGTCGTATACTCGATGTTGGAATAAGTGTTTACAGATTTTTCTGTATTGGACTTTGATTTTTTCCTTGCACGTTTTGAAGCTTACTTGGTTGTGAATGTATATGTTAAGTTGGGAATTTGATTCATGCTTAACAGGCAGGTTTTATTTTTGATGGCCTTCCTTTTACATTTAGTGCACTAAATAATCCTCTGCTTCTATATTACATCACTTTACAAAGCCTACTAACGTCAGGGTTGACAAATTTTTTATTTCTTTTTTACCAACCACATATAGGTTACATATTGGCATTTTAATGAGGTAACATACTGCTATATTTTCAAGTGAGAGAAGGCAATTTCCTTTTTGGTGGGCGGTTTTCTTTTAAAGATCTGATTTAGTTTTTAATTTGATTCAGTTTTGAAAGGAAATATGACTCAACCTTTCTCATTTTATACATGAAGAATGATTCCTGTAAAATTCAGTAGCAAATGCAATAATTTCTAACTCTCAACAAGAAAGATCTTTACCTCTTGGACTACTTTATTTGAATACTAGTTGTAGTTCAGTTATTATTATTTTTTTTACTTTCTTTCTTTAAGATGATACATCATTCCCTTCAATATTAACTTTACTCCAAAATTTGACCTATTGAAAAATCATTAGACTTAAGTAGAGTTATAGGTCCATTTTCTATTGTTTGAAATGTTAGTATTCTGTCAAAGACTGAGTAGGAGTGTCATTGGTACCATGCTTTCACAGGGCAGTTAGCCATATTGATGATAATTTTAAATCTTGCATTCTCTATAATATAGTGATTCTAGAAAACTGCCTAACAGAATATTTGTTTAAGTATACAAATTACTTTTAAAAATGCATTGCAACATTATCTGATATATTACAAAGATGTAAATCACTTGCATAGAAGCTCCTTGAGGGCAGGGACTTCGTCTGCTTGATCTATTTTGTGTATCAGGGCCAAGGACACAGTAGGCACTCACTAAATATTCATTTAATTTTTAGAATATATTCTCAAGGATTTTGTTCTTTGAGATACTATTATGAATGAATTGATGAATGATTAAGTTGTCCTAATTTCATTTTCAGGTTGTACATTACTCATATATAGCAATACAATTCACTTTTGAGTATTAATTTTGAATACTTATTTTCATAATATCAGTAGAAGCTATTTTCTGTATTTTTTCTAGATCCACTCCCCATAAGATATGCTATCATGAAATTTTAAAATAATTCATAAAAATAATTCAATAATTATTTATTAAAAACAATATTGATATATGCCCCTTAACAGACTTACCAATATAGAAAACTCTAAGGAAAAACATAAACATCAGCATCCATATTTAACAGTGAGCCTAAACATGTCTGATCATGGGGTTCTCAAGGCAAGTATGCTGAAGTGGTTTGCCATTCCCAGTAGTCATGTATGGATGTGAGAGCTGGACCATAGAGAAGGCTGAGCACCGAAGAATTGACACTTTTGAACTGTAGTGTCGGAGAAAACTCTTGAGAGTCCCTTGGACTTCAAAGAGGTCAAACCAGTCAATCTTAAAGGAAATTAATCCTAAATATTCATTGGAAGGATTGATGTTGTAGCTGAAGCTCCAATACTTTGGCCACTTGATGCGAAGAACTGACTCATTAGAAAAGACCCTGATGCTGGGAAAGATTGAAGGTAGGAGGAGAAGAAGATAACTGAGGACGAGATGGTTGGATGGCATCACCAACTCAATGGACATGAGTTTGAACAAGCTCTGGGAGATGGTGAAGGACAGGGATGCCTGGCGGGCTGCAGTCCACAAGATTGCAAAGAGTCAGACACAACTGAGCAATTTAACAACAACAACTAAGCGTGCCTGTGGTTGTATGTAAATTGACGTGTATTTGATCACAGAAAGACATTTGTTTTACACAGATGGACATTCTCATATTTTTGTGTAAATAAGCTAGTTTTACATCATTAAATTTAAGGACTGCCTTATATTCTATGTACTATGTATTTAAAATAGTATAATTTATTTATCAGTTAACATTAAGTTAAAACTTACAGCCATTATAAATAAGAGCAACATGAACATTCTCTGTTGCATAACTTTGAGATAAATTTGTGTGATATCTCTTCAGGATAGAATTCCTGTGAATGGTATTGTTAGACGAAGAAATACTCACACACAATCCTAAAATCCTGTAGAATAGAATAATTTACTTTCCTATCAATATTACATGAAAATCTTAATTCCCTACACATTGGATAACACAGTTTTTTTTTTCTTAAATTTTTAAACCACTTCAAATGTATCTTAACCATTTATAGTATATTCCTAATTATCAAGGATACCCAGCTACTCAATTTTTCTTAATGCCAAAAAAGAAAAGGCAGACAGGCAAAAATTTTTTCTACAGATGTTATCTTTAGACCATGTTAATTCAGAATTTTAAGGGACAATAGTGGTTCTTTTTTGACCTCAACTGTTAATAATCAACCCTGAAAGACAGCTGTCATATTTATAGTGACTACCTCAATTGAAAGAGAACATGACTAACCTTAGGTAAATAAATAATTAGATATTTTAAACTGTTGAAATTTTCTTGTTGTGGGTGAAAATCTACCCTTTTGAAATTCTACCGAACTGGTCAGATTTTTTTGTGGGGCAATGGAATCTTTTTTTCCATTACTTCTTCTACACTGCTGCTCTTGCTGCTAAGTTGCTTCAGTCATGTCCGACTCTGTGCGACCCACCAGGCTCTGCCGTCCCTGGGATTCTCCAGGCAAGAACACTGGAGTGGGTTGCCATTTCCTTCTACACTACAGGTCTTTATATATGAGAAGACATTTGTTGTGTATCCCATTAGTTACTTGTTTCTAGAAACTTTCTAGCATAATTAAAAAATTATAATATTCAATTTTTGTGGACTGTGGTTTGATAAATCACCTCAAACTCTATTTAACAAACTATTTTATTCCTTTGCTCTGTGTTGCTAATAGGTTTTAGAAGCCTGGTAGTCTTTATATGTAGTCTCAGTTCAGTTCAGTCGCTGTTGTGTCCAACTCTTTGAGACCCCATGAATCGCAGCACGCCAGGCCTCCCTGTCCATGACCAACTCCTGGAGTTCACTCAGACTCACGTCCATCGAGTCAGTGATGCCATCCAGCCATCTCATCCTCTGTCGTCCCCTTCTCCTCCTGCTCCCAATCCCTCCCAGCATCAGAGTCTTTTCCAATGAGTCAACTCTTCGCATGAGGTGGCCAAAGTACTGGAGTTTCAGCTTTAGCATCATTCCTTCCAAAGAAATCCCAGGACTGATCTCCTTCAGAAAGATACATTTAAATAAAATAAGTTACAGTTTTGAAGAAGAAAAATATTAAAAGATAATCTGAGGATATCTGTTTGCAATTTAGCACAGAAAGTGTTTTTTTCCATTTGGTTAAGACCATGAGAAGCAAAAATATATGTAAATGTGGTTTCTGTCTACTAGAAGTACCTCACACTTTTATTCTGTCCTTCACATTATATGTTAAAATCTTAAATTTATCATCTGCTTATATTTTAACACAGATATGTACAAAATCAGAAACACTGTGATACTCCGATGTTCTATTTTTTTTTCTTGGAAATAGTTTCTATAACATTATGGCTATGGATGAGCTCATTTGAAGTATTCATTGGCTTTTCTAATAGAGACTTTATTGACTTTGGTTATAGTTTGTTAATAATTAAAACATTAGGTTTATATTCCATTGCGGCAAATGGATAAAGAGTAAATATATGTCTCCATTTCTGTGAAGGGATTTTGAAGATTTCTATTTTTTGGTCTTCAAAAAACAGTAAGAAGTAAAATGTCTGAACTGTCAATACAAAATGCATAAATATTTATAAATACTTAGATTCTTCTTTCTAGTTGTAATGCTAGATTTAACCAGGATTGGATGAATAGTAATTTGAACTGTAATAGCCTGTGGCTTCTTGACCTATACTATATTGTAATTACTGCTTTTTGGCCAAGACTACTCTACACCTAATGGACTCAGTGCAACCTTTATTCTACTCTTATTAAAGTTAAAAAATAGGCAATAAATACAACACAGGGTAAATATGAACGTTATCATCCAAAATGGAAGACCTACCACCCTTATACTCATTGTTCATTTACCATTAAGTGTCTGCAATGAGCAGGTGATACTCTTTCTTTTTCATATGTGAATGATGAATATATTTCGTTCTATTTCACATTTTGACACTGCTTCTTATTACAATTTTTCTTTTCATATTATGCAGTTGATAGGAAGTCGATTTTTCTGTGTATGATAGATTCCATCATTTGCATCATAGTGTACCTCTTGGCAGTGAATATATTACAATAGCACATCCCAGTGGTTTGAACAGAAAGAAGTCAAGTTCTAATCTAGACCCAGACCCTATGTTTATCTGTTTCTCAAATGGACACTCTACTCGTGAAAAATAAATGTTCCTAAATAGTTCTTATTTCATTTTCCTATATCTCAAACTCTAATGAAACTGGAAAAAATTATTTGTTACAAATGTTTAAGTGTGTATTGTTTATGAGAAATTTTCCATTTAATAACACCTATACAATATTAATATTTCATTATTCATTAATTCTACCAGACCATATTTGGATGGCAAATACCTGAAGACTTTTTAAAAGTCTTGCAGTATTTTGGAACACTTCCACGTTATTGACCCTTTTATTTCATGGCATGAAAAAGGTAAAGAAACAACAGAATTGTCATAAAAGTGAAGAAGATGAGAATGAGAATTTGAGAATGTGGAGCTTTTTTTTTTAAATAAATTAACAGTGGACTAGAAGTAATCAATTTCTCAGAGAATTTGAGAATGGAAGAATCAGGTAAGACATGCTATTTCAGAATCACATAAATGTCTCAACCATTCAGATGGCACTCAGTAACATCCTATTTAAAGTGTTTTAGTCTAGTTTATATTTATTAATCAACTTCTCATTAAGTCTAAGATAGATTAAGAATTTTTTTAACTATTAAAAATTGTATGTCAGTTTTTTGAAATCAATTTAATCAGCTATTATTTGAGCACTTATATCTGTTATTTTAAGAAATAAATTTTGGGGTTTTGTTCATTAAAATTTTTGTTAGTTTTAAATTATCTTCTTAGATAAACATAATTATTTTAGCTTTTGTTTTTCCCTTTTTTCTTTTCTCCTCACGTACTCACAGATGGAACTTCTATTCAAAGAATTCTTTTCCAACTCTCATTCCTAAAAGATAACAAAACAATGAGAGAAATGATACATAGATTTAAAAAAAGAGAGCACTTTTGTCTTCAAAGTCACTAGAGACAGCATCACGTGATTCTGCTCAAAACTCTTCTTTGAGATGACATGTTAACCTTCTCTCCAGGTTTCACTCATTTCCACTTTTCTACCCAGTTTCCTCCAGGCAAGAGTACTGGAGTGGGTTGTCATTGCCTTCTCCGATTTTGGAAGAAATACTTGCCAAAGAGTGCCTTCCATCCCACTGGTCTTATGTTTATCTTTGGGCAGATGAAATGTTATCAAGGCAAGTAAAGTTTTAAATTGCTTCACTGACAACCGATAGACATTCGAGTTGATGACTAAGAAGTTGAAATCTTTCATATACCTATATTTTGACTGTATTTTGTCAGCTTGCCTCTGTAAGCTTTGTAAAGTCATCAGAGATGTACCATTCCATTGCATCTCTTTGGCTATAAAAAATGATGCTACACTCTCACAGTCATATCTTTCTTTTTATTCTCTTTTCTTAATAGTCTCTCCAAATCTACTACAAAGATTGTTAATAAAAACTCAAATTACTATCCTCAAAATATTAGGTTCCTTTACTTCCCCATTTCACATGCTTATCTAGAGTTACATCTTTAATTTTGCTTAGTTTTATTTTTCCAGGGAGAATCTTTTCATTAGTCACTTTCCATTTTGAATCATACACCTATACATATTAGGGAAATTTAGGAGAAATCTCTATTATCTTTTCTGAAATGAAACAATATAATGCCAGATAATTTAAACTCAGTATATTTAGTTGTCGTCAGGAATTGTAAGTATTATTTTTGAATCTGTTGTCCTTTTCTTTTGTCTGAATCACTGAATACTTTCTAACACTGTCATTCCTTTTCCACGTTCATTAGCCTTTTACCATATCCTCTTTCTCCAAATTATTTAGGGGCTATTTTCATCATATTAGCTAATCTCTGAAGAAATGAGCTTTGATATGACTCCAGCCTTTATAAGACCCCATTATTTTTGTGTCATTGTTTTTATACATACTTGGCAATTATAATTTTATGATTCCAGAGTCTTGACAAAACCATCTAACTTTTTCATTCCATTTCACATGGATTTTGAAGCTGCTGACTGCCTTCTTGTTCAACTCTACTGTATCACTATTTACAGTTATCAGATCAGATCAGATCAGTCGCTCAGTCATGTCCGACTCTTTGCGACCCCATGAATCGCAGCACACCAGGCCTCCCTGTCCATCACCAACTCCCGGAGTTCACTCAGACTCATGTCCATCGAGTCAGTGATGCCATCCAGCCATCTCATCCTCTATCGTCCCCTTCTCCTCCTGCCCCCAATCCCTCCCAGCATCAGAGTCTTTTCCAATGAGTCAACTCTTCGCATGAGGTGGCCAAAGTACTGGAGTTTCAGCTTTAGCATCAGTCCTTCCAAAGAAATCCCAGGGCTGATCTCCTTCAGAATGGACTGGTTGGATCTCCTTGCAGTCCAAGGGACTCTTCAAGAGTCTTCTCCAACACCACAGTTGAAAAGCATCAATTCTTTGGTGCTCAGCCTTCTTCACAGTCCAACTCTCACATCCATACATGACCACAGGAAAAACCATAGCCTTGACTAGACGAACCTTTGTTGGCAAAGTAATGTCTCTGCTTTTGAACATGCTATCTAGGTTGGTCATAACTTTCCTTCCAAGGAGTAAGCGTCTTTTAATTTCATGGCTGCAGTCACCATCTGCAGTGATTTTGGAGCCCAGAAAAATAAAGTCTGACGCTGTTTCCACTGTTTCCCCATCTATTTCCCATGAAGTGGTGGGACCGGATGCCATGATCTTCATTTTCTGAATGTTGAGCTTTAAGCCAACTTTTTCACTCTGCTCTTTCACTTTCATCAAGAGGCTTCTGAGTTCCTCTTCACTTTCTGCCATGAGGGTGGTGTCATCTGCATATCTGAGGTTATTGATATTTCTCCCAGCAATCTTGATTCCAGTTTGTGTTTCTTCCAGTCCAGTGTTTCTCATGATGTACTCTGCATATAAGTTAAATAAACAGGGTGACAATATACAGCCTTGATGAACTCCTTTTCCTATTTGGAACCAGTCTGTTGTTCCATGTCCAGTTCTAACTGATGCTTCCTGACCTGCATACAGATTTCTCAAGAGGCAGGTCAGGTGGTCTGGTATTCCCATCTTTTTCAGAATTTTCCACAGTTTATTGTGATTCACACAGTCAAAGTCTTTGGCATAGTCAATAAAGCAGAAATAGATGTTTTTCTGGAACTCTCTTGCTTTTTCTATGATCCAGCGGATGTTGGCAATTTGATCTCTGGTTCCTCTGCCTTTCTAAAACCAGCTTGAACATTAGGAAGTTCACGGTTCACATATTGCTGAAGCCTGGCTTGGAGAATTTTGAGCATTACTTTACTAGTGTGTGAGATGAGTGCAATTGTGCAGTAGGTTGAGCAGTCTTTGGCATTGCCTTTCTTTGGGATTGGAATGAAAACTGAGCTTTTCCAGTCCTGTGGCCACTGCTGAGTTTTCCAAATTTGCTGGGCATATTGAGTGCAGCACTTTCACAGCATCATCTTTCAGGATTTGGAATAGCTCAACTGGAATTCTATCACCTCCACTAGCTTTGTTCGTAGTTCGTAGATGCTTTCTAAGGCCCACTTGACTTCACATTCCAGGATGTCCACTTGACTTCACATTCCAGGATGTCTGGCTCTAGGTCAGTGATCACACCATCGTGATTATTTACAGTTATGAAATGCTGTAAATCTATTTACAGATTTCTTTTAGTTTGCCACTAATTTTCTTCGAATTCTTCTCCCCAAATCTAGTATTACTTGAAAGTGTCTTATGTTATTTAAAATCATTTTTCATTTAGTCTACAATTCTAATGAAATATGGATTGTTAGTCCTCAAGTACATAATTTGTATCACCATGCCTTGATGTCTTCATGTGTCAAATGTGGATTTGAAAACAAATGGTTCCTGCCACTTAAAGTACTTACTTTCAGATAAAATACAAAGGGAATGTATACTAGATTTATTATGATTTATATACAATTTCATCGTATTAACCAATTGCTTTTTAAAATAGCTTCACTGAGATATAATTTACCTATAGAATTCACTCTTTTTGAAATATATACTTCTGACATTTTTAGTATATTTTCAAAATTGATCCACCTTTATCACTAGTTTTAGAATGTTTCCCCACTCCCCAAAGAAATTTTATCCGAACGAGCAGTTATTCTCCATTCTTTCCTCCCTGCTCAGCTTCTGATGACCACTAATATACTTTGTGTTTCAACTAATTTGCTTATTCTGGAGGTTTCATAAAAATGAATCCTCAAATGTGGTCTTTTGTAACTGTTTTTCATTTATTATATGCTTTCAAAGTTCACCATGTTATAGCATATTTCTGTACTTGATTTCTTTTAACACTTGAATAATATTCCATTGTGTGAATATAGCACATTTGTTTATGTATTCATTCATCAGTGATTAGACATTTAGATTGTTTATACTTTTTGGCGACTGGCTAATGTTGCTCTCAACATTTGTGTACAGATTTTTGTGGGGACATATATTTTTGTTTCTCTTGGGCATATAGCTAGGAATAGAACTTCTGGGTCATATAACTCTGTGTTTAACATTTTTAGAAACTGTTAAAATGCTTTTTGAAGTGGTTGTAACCTTTTATAATTCAAGCAACAATGAAAAAATCCAAGTTTTTCCTTGTCCTCACCAGAATTTAATATTACCTGTCTTTTTTTGTTTTTTAATTTTGTCATCCTAGAAGTGATATCTCATTGTGGTTTTGGTTCCTATTTCCCTAACGAGTAACAATATTGAAGATTTTTCATATACTTCTTGGATATTGTATAACTTTTCTGTAGAAATATCTACTCAAACCTCTGCCCAGTTTTCAAGCTAGGTTGTCTTTTATTGTCAAGTTGCAAGAGTTCTTTATATATTCTAGATACAAGTTGCTTATCTGATATATAATTGTAAATATTTTGTCCCATTCTATGATTGTCATTTCATTGTCTTATGGTGCCCTTTAAAGCACAGATTTTTCTAAATTTGATAGATTCCAGGTTATCTATCTTTTCTTTTGTCCTTTGGGCTTTTGATATTATTTCTAGGAATGCTATGCTTAATCTGTTTACATATATTTACATCTATTATTTTTTTTAGGAGTTTCCTTATGTGAAATCTAAGATACATTCTGAGTTAATTTTTGTATATAGTATGAGATAAAGTTCCACCTTTGTTCTTCCTTTTTTTTTGTTTTTTTGCCATGTAGATATCCAGTGTCCCAGCACTGTTTGTTGAAAAAATTCTTCTATACCCATTGAATTGTCTTGATACCCTTGTTCGAAATCAGTTGATCATGGTTGTATGGATTTAGTTCTGGACTCAATGCTATTTGACTGATCTGTGTATCTATCCTTATGCTAATATGCTGTGGATTACTGTAGCTTTGTAATAACGTCTTAAATGATGTGCAAATCTTCTACCTTTATTCTTTGTCAAGATTGCTTTGGCTATTCCAGATTCCATAATTATTTTCAAATGTGGTAAATATGCTTAAAAATCATTAGTTCTTAAGTAGCAGTCAAGTACTATCATTGTAAACTGTGGCTTGTGTTTTTTTGAAACTTGTATTTTCTATAGCTTTTAGCACCTTACTTCTAGGAGTGCTAGAAACTCATACGTTTTCCACATATGTGGGTAGAATAATCGTTAACTTGGCATCTCATGAAACACAATACTGGCTCTATATTGTTGAAGAGCTCATGTCTATGCTTGATTTGAGTATTAAGATTTGCTTAGGGGAAACACCAAGCACATATTGCTCTTTAGAACATCTACAATTATGAATAGGCTTTTCCATGTTGTAGAAATAAAGGGTAAGAAGTAAAACCAACAGGCTAGACTCAGTGACAGTCTAATTGTCCAGCCTCAGACTAGCCTTGGTAAAACACTAAAAAAATAATCTCTCTATCCTCTCTTATGGAGAATTAATCATTATTGTGAATTTTAATCATTTGTTTAATTTTTGCTTTTAATGATGAATTAAAAATTTTTTTCTAAAATGTTATTTGTACCAGACACACTGCATTAACTAGATAGTCTGCCTGCAAGTGCCCAAAATTGAGAAATTCAAACCTGGAGATTGAAGAGAATATTTAAAAAAATACTAAAATATTTTTGAACTTTCCAGGAACCATCCTGTGCCTCAGAAACCATGTGATATTTTACAATTATTTGAAAACTATTTTCTGCAATTCATGGAGATAAAATGACCAAGGCAATGATAAAAATCCCAGAATAGCTCATATGTGGTTTTGTTTTGTCTTTGTATCTGGTGTTGTGATTGCTGTTGGAGAGCTTTTCTCTCTTTAGCAACACAGAATTGATTTTCTAAATGAAATGCATCACAGAAAAAGTGTCTAGTGAATAATTTTAATAACAATTTATGGAGCTATCATGGGACAAGCAGTCCTCTAACACTTATTTGCCCTTGAGATTTAGAAGAAATCATATCTCTAGTGCTCATAATAAGGAGCTAATTTAACTGAGTTCAAGTTAGCTGTGAACAAATGGATTAACAAGCACCTTATTAAAATTTTAATTTACATTTCATTTATCACATTTAATAGAATTTGTTGTTTCAGGGAGGGGAAAAGCATTAATTTCCAAGCATAACTTTAGGTACCATTAATTTCAAATGTTTTTTTTGGTTGGTTTTCATAGTTACCATAATTAGGTACCCTCCATAGCATGGAAATAGAAGACCCATAACATAAAATTTTGTTATTAAAGACCATTTAATTGTTCAACAAATTAAAAACATTTATATTTGTGTAGCTTTTGAATTTTCTTGCCACTGTAGAATGTTTAATTAAGGTAATTTAAGGTCTTTGGTCCTTTTAGGATATAATTTATGTAGTTATATATTTCTATGTCTGGAGGAATAGTCTGGATTTCTGATGATAATGTTTTGACTTAGGGCTTTATTTCTCATGCTACTTATTTTTCCCTTTGTCTCTAAAGTATTTCTGTTATTTGCATATGACAGTATATTTTCACATTTGTTAACAAAGATTCATGCATTTTATTGACAGTATAAGAAACTTGCTATGTGATCAGGAAAAAAATGGTTCTTATATGATTGTATTTACAATATCATCAAACAAGGGACTGATGACAAAAATGTTGGAATACACAAATATTAATTTTAACAAGGACAAAGACTTGAAATCATTGTGCATATTAAAAGCCTTTTATTCAGCCTTGCCTCTTAAGCAAGTCAGCTGATTAGTTGAACAGGAGTGAAAAGATATTTTTACCTTTTACTTTTGATCTGTCTGTAAAATTGATTTATACTTATAATCCTTAAACTTTGATGGTTCTTATGAAATAATTGATGACCTTGATCCATTTTTACAATGGCAATCATAAGGATTTGATATACTTGAAGTAACAACTTTAATTACCTTATAGATTTCTGAATAAGGAAAAATAAGTATATATTGAAGGGCCTGTATTCTGTTTTCAGTAGTAGTATCCTGTCAAGATATTTTTCAGATTATATCATCAACATAGTAAAAAGTAACATTTCCTTAAAGTGAGACAAGTGATCTCATTTTAATGACAGTTCCTGTGAATGTCAGGCACCCAGATATAGTTTAGAATGCTTAGTAATTACAGCAATCTTTCTTCTCTTTTATTAATTATTTCAAGAAAAAGAAGTAAAAGCTTTAAGAATGGGCACAAAAGGCAGTTATATTGGATCTTTTTTGTAAAGCAAATAGCTTTCAAATCATTCCATTAACTGTCATCAGAGAACAAAAAGAATTAATCAAAAGTGACACCAATTTCAAGGGCCTGCCAAAATCTCAGGAGAAAAACAATACTATCATAAAAAAAGAGAAATTAAAGAGTACTGCCCTTGATTCCATAAAGAGATTTCACTTCTTTCCCTCATGCAACCACATTTGTGCTTTAGAAGATTATATATAAAATGTATGTTTTGAATTATAGTGCATTTATTGCAAGGGCACTAGTTAAAGTGAATTAATACATTCCTTGATAACTGGTTTTTTTCTGAGTTATTCTTTTTATTGGACAATTAGTATCTTTGTTACCTTTATATCTTTGTTAGTTTATTTTCTTGATTTTGACTAATTTTTTAGCATACTATTTGAAATTGTTAGAATCTTGAATGTAATGGTGGAGAATCACAATAGACAAAGTGTACATTGTTTGAAAAGACTCTGATGCTGGGAGGGATTGGGGGCAGGAGGAAAAGGGGATGACAGAGGATAAGATGGGTGGATGGCATCACCGACTTGATGGACATGAGTTTGAGTGAATTCCGGGAGATGGTGATGGACAGGGAGGTCTGGCATGCTGCAATTCATGGGGTCACAAAGAGTCGGACACGACTGAGCGACTGAACTGAACTGAACTGAACATTGTTTGAAAACTAAAAGTAAGATAAAAGTAGGGAAGGGCATATGGAAAAAAGGTTTTTTTTGTTGAGCTTTAAAATGGAAATTTCTGGTGGCTCAGGTGGTAAAGAATCTGCCTGCAATGCAGGAGATCTGGGTTTGATCCCTGGGTTGGGAAGATCCCCTGGAGAAGGAAATGGCAACCCACTTGCCATTTGCATGGAGTATTCTTGCATGGAGAATTCTATGAAGAGAGGAGCCTGGTGGGCTACAGTCCATGGGTTCGCAAAGAGTTGGAAACGATTGAGTGACTAACACTTTTAAAATGGAAATATCCAAGAGTTTCTAATTTAATATCACTTATTGCATAGTTGCTTTTATGTACCTGCTAAACAGAAAAGACTTTATGTTTAGTTGGAGTATTCCAAACCTGCTTGTATTCCAGTATTCATTAATACTGGTAACTGGTAACTGATGTGCATGCCCACATGCACGTCATGTTGCTGGATCCTATCAACTTTGCGGGATCCCTTGGACCCTAGACCTTCAGGCTCCTCTGTCCGTGTAATTTTCCAGACAATAGTGCTGGAGTGGGTTGCCATTTTCTGCTCCAGGGGATCTTCTTGCCTCAGGAATTGAACCCATGTCCCCTGCATCTCCTGCATTGGGAAGCGGATTCTTTACCACTGAGCCACCTGTAATGTGCACAGGGGTGAATATTGCTTCTGTGTTTTACTAGAGTTAAGCAAGGTTCAGAGTGTTGAGATTACCAAGGTAAGAATTTGTTAAAGGGGGACAGTTAGTACTGGATCTCTAATTATTTCTTTAATACTCCTCCCACTACATTACAGCTCATATCTTCTATGTTCTCTGTGAAGCACCCTAAGTCTCAAACTTCAGTAAGAGGTGAACAGGAGAAACACATTAAAGTTAATTCCTTCTTTCTAATTGTTCACCTGGGATCCATCAGAGAACAAAACAAAAGTACCTGCCTCTGTGACACAGCAGAGGAAGACAGAAAATGAGTAATAAATACAATAAATAAATGAATAAATGGATGAGTGAATTAATAAATAGACAAGTGAATAGAATTTGTTTAAAAATAATAAGTTCTATAGAAACAAAGCAGATCAGAGCTTGGCACATTGGGGGTGCTGGGGTGAAGGTGTTAGAGAGACTACCCTTGTTGAAGTTTCTTTTTTCTTTTGTTTAAGAAGATGTGTCACAATCTCTACATGCCTCATTATAATATACATAATAAATATGCGTGTGTGTCTGTTAAGTCACTTTAGTCGTGTCCGACTCTTTGTGACCCTATGAACTTGTAACTTGTCAGGCTCCTCTGTCCATGGGATTTTCCAGGCAAGAGAACTGGAATGGGTTGCATGCTGTCCTCCAGGGGATCTTCCTGACTCAGGTATGGAACCTGCATTTCTTATGTCTCCTGCGCTGGCAAGCAGATTCTTTACTACTAGTAGCATCTGGGAAGCCCACATAATAAATATAAAGTATAACAATTTAAAAAATAGATTATATAAATATAAATTATATATGTATGTGTATATATTTATATACACACACGTTTGATCACTTTTCAGATTCTGAATTTGTGAATTTACCTACTTGCTAAAATTAAACCTCAAGGCTATACTCAAGACACTTTATTGATCACTCACAGATATGCACATATGCAGAGTAGCAAAACATTTGAGTCACCCGATGTGCATGTTCCCAGCTGAACAAGGAAATGCTGCTTTCTTATTTCAGATCTCAGTCTAGAAACAAGTGGCCTCTTCACGATATATTTAGTGTGACCTTTCTACAACTTTGTCCTTTTTTTTTTTTTTGATAATGTTGCTGCTTAAAGTGGACTCCAAGCAATGTGGTGAGTTTTGTGTCGTATTCCTAAATGCAAGACATTATATTCTGCTCAATGGATAAAATAGGTGTGTTAGATTTAGCTTCATTCAGACATGAGTTGTAGTGCTGTTGGCTCTGAGCTTTACACTAGTGCATCAGTGATATATATTAAATGATATCTTGAAACATAAACACATAAAACAAGATTAGGTATGGATAGGTTGATCAAAATGTTGTGACTAGAGGCTCTTAGGAGTCTAATCCTGTGCTTTCCCTGGGAGAAATGATTCAGTGCTTGCTAATTTAAATTTTATAATGACTTTATAGAATATAACTTCTATGAATAATTAACTACATAAGATTATATAATTATCATATATTTTATATGATATATTTGATATATATTTATATGATATATATTTAATATATATTAAAATTAAAATTCTAATTGTAATTCTAACTTTAATCAATAAACCTGGTTATTTTCCATGTTTGCTATTTTAGTATTATTCTATATGATGTAAAAGCTTAAAAAGCATTTTCTTGAGGAATTACTCAAGAAATTCTGTTTGAGATTTCTCAGTTTGATTCTGTTTTCTGAGAAATTATTTTAGAGCTCTTTGAAAATATTCTATGACCTAGGATCTTACACTTGATTTGTGGCTCACTTCAATATCTTCCTTATAACACTTTGCTCATTTCTTTATTTTTCTCCCTGATTTTCTCTTCATGCTTCAATCTGGATATTTTCTATTGATCTATCTCTCAGTTTACTAATCTTCTCTTATGCTGTATCTAATCTACTGTTAAATTTATTAGTACATAATTTCAGTTTTTATATTTTCTTTTGTAGAATTCCCATTAGATTCTTTTCTATAGATTTTAGTTCTGTTTGAATAGATGTTGCAATGAGTTCTTGAATATGCAAAATTATACTCAGGACTGACTATGCGGTAGAAAGTTAACTTGTTCTATCTAATACAGTGAAATAGTTTGGAAACAGAGAAGTGAAGGACAAAGAGAGAATATTGGGACTAAGAGTGTGTTCTGAGGAATATGGTGAAGGATTGGACAGAAAGGTAACCAATGAGAATGTACTATGATTATACCACCTCTCCCCTCACTGCCACACACACGTATTAATACATACCACACACACACACACACACACACACACACCCCTTAATTACCTATACCTTCTGCTAAGATTATTGCTCACACATGCTCTGGTGAATCACTGAAGGAAATCAAGAAAAAAAAAAACAAAAAAACAGCTAAGTTCACATCAAAAGCAATGAGATTAAAATCATTGAAGAATATGAAATACAGGTAAGATTAAGAAATTTGGAGCCAACCTAATTCCCTAAAAATTCACAGAAATCTTATGTTAAGGCATTGGGCTTCCTTTGTAAAATGTGATAAGGCTCACTAAACTGATATCTTAGTGCTTCCCCAGTTGCTCATTTGGTAAAGAATCTGCCTGAAAAGCAGGAGACCTGGGTTGGATGCCTGGGTAGGGAAGATCCTCTGGAGAAAGAAATGGCAACCCACTCCAGTACTCTTCCCTGGAGAATCCCATGGACAGAGGAGCCGGGCAGGCTACAGTCCATGGGATCACAAAGAGTCAGACATGACTGAGTGACTACCTTTCACTTTCTTTTCAAGTTGATATCAGAAATATAACTAATTAAAGCAAAGGGCAGTTTGCAGAAGTTTTTTCAGGAAGAATTACTGAACGAAGTCAAGGATGGATCTATGTGTAACAAAAATGTCTTTGAAGGAAGGCACTCACAAAGGTAGGAGGGTAACAAGATTGATAGTGTCTAAAAGTCAAAGCAGCAGCCAGTCTCAAGGAGAAAGGAGTGGCCAACAACATCACAGATACTTACTAAGTAAAATAAGACTGCATAAATATATTCTTTTCTTTGGTTACTTAAGTCACATGAAGATTTAACAAGAATAATTTGAGCCAGTAGCTGTGGTACTAGATGCCAGAAAGTAGTGGGCGGAAGCATAAACTGCAAATAATAAATAAATACAGTAAGCACTTTGTACTTTTTGAAGAAGCTTTTCAATAAAGTAAGGAGGGAAAAAAGAGTGACAGATGGAGGAGGGTTGTAAAATGTACTGACAAGAAGGGGCCAGAAGAGAGAGAGGAATTAAGCCTAAACCAGAACACTCCTTTTTAATATTTTTTCTGGTATATGTGACACAGACTCTTTGATTACCCAATGGAATCTCTTCACTTCTAGAAAAATATTTATTAGATGTACTTACCAAAATTTCCATGCCATTTGAGGGGCTTACTGTTGTTCTGACAGGCTAATTGGTTCTAGGTTAAGACCTTTTGCACCAAAGAGAGGGAAAATGAATGATGGACCAAGGTTCTTGAGACAGAAAGAATGAGTTCAAGAACAAAGATGAGGCATGTCTTGAAATTGATGGAGTTACTATAATTATCTTCTTTTAACATTAAGTGCTTCCAGAGACAATAAAGGGATGTCTCTTACTTTACATGCATTGACTTGGGGTGTGTGTGTGTGTGTGTGTGTGTGTGTGCATTGACTTTCTGAATAGTTCATCAAGATTCTAAGTCCACTTTATCAGTGGGAAGAGGAGAGGCTGATTTGAACTTTTTTCCAATCAAAAGAGCATAAAGATTCTTTATGGAATTCCCCAAACCTGTTATCGGTCTGGTCACTATTCTAATCAAAGACAGTCCTTTCTCTGTGCTTCAGGGGTGATCTGTACTTGCCTCATAGATATCAATTGATCATCAGTTTTGACCTTTGCAAATTATCTATTTATTTATATCCCTGCCTTATGCTAAAACAGAGGAGTGTGTGCTAAGTTGCTTCGGTCGTGTCCGACTCTTTGTGATCCTATGGACTACAACTTGCCAGGCTCCTCTGTCCATGGGATTCTTCAGGCAAGAACACTGGAGTGGGTTGCCATGCCCTCCTCCAGGGGATTTTCCCAACTCAGGGATTGAACCTGGGTCTCTTGTGCCTTGTGCATTGGCAGGAGGATTCTTTACTACTAGCGCTACCCGGGAAGCCCTAATACAGAGGCAGATGGATTAAAATCGCCACATTATGTTGTAATTGCTTGCCTCTGTCTGACCAATAGTTGACAGTAGAGCTCTTTGTCACAGTTTCTTCCTCAGTTGCTAAATGTGTACTGGATAAATGAGTTAAATTATTTTTCAAGTGGCAATGTAGTGAGCACAATGAGAAATCTGACAGATATATAAGCGATTTCTAGGAAACCCACAGATGGACTCTGAGTAACCATCATCAGTTGAAACTTAGGGCTTGCTCTTAGTGTTACCATATGAAAATGCGAACAAGAGTATAGACTGATTAACCCCTGATACTGAATTCTAACTCTTGTAGGTATGATTTGTATTAATTAATAAAAGTAATAATGAAATAACCACTATCTTAAGTACCAACCCTGTATAGAAACTTATGTGCATATGTATATATATGTGTGTGTGTGTATACACACATGTGGAAGATTGAAGGTGCAAAAAGAATATGTACCTTGTTTAAAGACATAGAACTTGAAAGAGGAGAAGTAGAAATAGACCAAAACTCCCACTCTTCCTTGAAAATTCTATATCCATAACTCTCATGAAATATGCTGAAGGAGCAGGTATCTTTTCTGATTGGTGCCTAAATCAGGAAAAATTATTGTCCTTTTAGAGAAAGACTTTAATATCAGTTTTATAGTACATTTTTTTAGAATTAGAATAACTTGGGTCAGGGCACAGACCCCCTTTAATACTACAGACCCCCTTTCCTTAGGACATGTGATCTATAATACATTTTGATGTGATTATTGGTAAGTTATCATGTTAAGAGACCCACTCAATTAAAATGTCATTCAAACCAGTCAGTTTCTCTTGACCATTTGATTCTGCAGGAAATATGAAGGATCTGAGATTTTATTCTGCTTGGAAATTAGGAATGTAGCTTGCGGCACTGTTATGCAGGCTAGCAGAAGACACAAACTCCAAGGTCAGAGAAAAAGACCGTAATTATTCCTGGCACATCAGTGAGCAGAATGCACACTGGCATATTTGCACCAGTTTTCCTTGGCTTCTACTTCTATTGTGCAATGTGAATGGGCCCAGATGGATGCCTATATATACAGTATATGTTACTGGACTCAAAGAGGTACCCTGAGTTTAGGGAACCTGAATCTTTATAATGGGGAGTCAAATGAGCCTTCTGGAGGGAGACACATCTCTACCTGTCCAGACTGCAAGCAAAGCTGTCTTTTGTTTTGAAGGGAGACACTATATTTTCCAAGGCTGCTTGCCTTGAAAAAATAGGCTGGAACAAAGGGTAGTCAGTGACTTGAAATGAAGGTCAGTGTCTCATTTCACAAGATGGGCAGAAATGTGGGAAACTGCTCCCGGAGAATTATCTTTCAACAGGCTCTAAAAATTCATCTTTCTTTACAAACTTGGACATTTTGCTGAGAGCTGTTTCCATTTTAATTGCTCAGTACACTATGCCAGTTAGTCAGCATCCTAGCTTAGGAAAACACATTTTGATCTTATTAGGCTGTGGGTATGATTATCATATGAATCATAAATGATGGTATGATAGACTCACCACCTTAAAGCAGGAGCAGCTCTTATTTTCTTCAATTACATATAATTACTCTTGGAAAATTGTATGAAAAGACTCATTTTACACTGGTGTGTCACTTAATTACACATCAGGAGTGACATGAAAAACTCAAAATATTCTATAAAGTTTCTTTAAAAAAAGAACTAAGACATTTCTCACTCCCATATTAACCAAAATTAAAAGTTTTAAGATCACCAAGTTTCTTGCATATAAACTGAGGTTTCTATTAATGTCTCAAACTGAGTAGTAACCAAGCCTTGCTAGAACTTTCAATTTTGAAGCTGGGAAGGTTGTAGGAGCCCTGAGGGTCTGTCGTTTACTCCAGGCTGTCTGCATGCTTTCTTCCTTTTTTGGTTCCTGTGGGCTTGTCCAGCCCATTTCCTCTCCTGACACTTTTTTTTTTTTAAATACAAGCCTAATTGCAGAATGTAATGTCATCTGCCTTACTTTTCTCTTCTTAGTTACTTTGAGAAACAAAGGCCATGATGCTTTTCTGTTGGAGTATTTTAATAATAATCACTGTGGAGAAAACAACTGAGATGAACTACATTCAAATAAGATAATGGCAAAGTGGTAGATATCAGATAAAGTTCTTCTTGTGTATGAATCTTTCAAAGGCTCTCCATTTCTTCACAGATAAAGTCCAAACACCCTAGCGAAAAAAGCTTGCCCATCATCTTATCCAGACTTCTCTTTCTATCCTAGTACTGCTCATAACTTGTGGTGCTGTTGCATATTCCACACTGTTTCTGGTCAAAGTTTTCCCTGTATTCGTACTTTCCCATCCTTCTGTTTAATTCAGTTCAGTCACTCAGTTGTGTCTGATTCTTTGTGACTCGATGGACTGCAGCACGCCAGGCCTCCCTGTCCATCACCAACTCCTGGAGTTTACTCAAACTCATGTCCGTTGAGTTGGTGATGCCGTCCAACCATCTCATCCTCTGTCGTCCCTTTCTTCTCCTGTCTTCAATCTTTCCCAGCATCAAGGTCTTTTGAAATGAGTTGGTTCTTCACATCAGGTGGCCCAAGTATTGGAGTTTCAGCTTCAGCATCAGTCCTTCCAATGAATATTCAGGACTGATTTCCTTTAGGATGGACAGGTTGGATCTCCTTGCAGTCCAAGGGACTGTCAAAAGTCTTCTCCAACACCACAGTTCAAACACATCAATTCTTCAGTGTTCCGTATTCTTTATAGTCCAACTCTCATATCCATACATGACTATTGGAAAAACCATAGCCTTGACTAGATGGACTTTGTTGGCAAAGTAATGTCTCTGCTTTTTAATATGCTGTCTAAGTTGGTCGTAACTTTTCTTCCAAAGAGTAAGCATCTTTTAATTTCATGGCTGCAATCACCATCTTCAGTGATTTTGGAGCCCAAGAAAATCAAGTCTGTCACTGTTTCTATTATTTCTCTATCTATTTGCCATCAAGTGATGGGACCGGATGCCATGATCATAGTTTCTTGAATGTTGAGTTTTAAGCCATCTTTTTCACTCTATTCTTTCATTTTCATCAAGAGGCTCTTTAGTACCTCTTCACTTTCTGTCATAAGGGTGGTGTCATCTGCATATCTGAGATTATTTATATTTCTCCTGGCAATCTTGGTTCTAGCTTGTGCTTCATCCAGCCCAGCATTTCGCCTGATGTACTCTGCATATAAACTGAATAAGCAAGGTGATAATATACAGCCTTGATGTACTCTTTCCCAATTTTGAACCAGTCCGTTGTTCCACGTCCAATTCTAATTGTTGCTTCTTGACCTGCATACAGATTTCTCAGGAGGCAGGGAAGGTGGTCTGCTATTCCCATCTCTTTAAGAATTTCCCAGTTTACTGCGATCCGCACAATCAAAGGCTTTGGCATAGTCAATAAAGCACACCAGAAAAACCTCTATTCACTGTATTGCACACCAGAGAAACCTCTAATTCAAAAAGATACATGCACCTCAATGTTTTTAGCTACACTATTTATAACAGCTAAGACATAGATCTACATGTCCATTGACAGATAAATGGATAAAGAAAATGCATATAGATATATATGCATACACACAATGGAATCCTCAGTTCAGTTCAGTTCGGTTCAGTCACTCAGTTGTGTTCGACTCTTCGCGACCCCATGAATTGCAGCACGCCAGGGCCTCCCTGTCCATCACCAACTCCCAGAGTTCACTCAAACTCACGTCCATTGAGTCAGTAATGCCATCCAGCCATCTCATTCTCTGTCATCCCCTTTTCCTCCTGCCCCCAATCCCTCCCAGCATCAGAGTCTTTTCCAATGAGTCAACTCTTTGCATGAGGTGGCCAAAGTACTGGAGTTTCAGCTTTAGCATCATTCCTGCCAAAGAACACCCAGGACTGATCTCCTTTAGAATGGACTGGTTGGATCTCCTTGCAGTCCAAGGGACTCTCAAGAGTCTTTTCTAACACCACAGTTCAAAAGCATCAATTCTTCGGCACTCAGCTTTCTTCACAGTCCATCTCTCACATCCATACATGACCACAGGAAAAATCATTGCCTTGACTAGACGCACCTTTGTTGGCAAAATAATGTCTCTGCTTTTAAATATGCTGTCTAGGTTGGTCATAACTTTCCTTCTAAGCAGTAAGCGTCTTTTAATTTCATGGCTGCAATCACCATCTGCAGTCATTTTGGAGCCCCCCAAAATAAAGTCTGACACTGTTTCCCCTGTTTCCCCATCTATTTCCCATGAAGTGATGGGACCAGATGCCATGATCTTAGTTTTCTGAATGTTGAGTTTCAAGCCAACTTTTTCAATCTGCTCTTTCACTTTTATCAAGAGTCTTTTTAGTTCCTCTTCACTTTGTGCCATAAGGGTGGTGTCATCTAGATATCCGAGGTTATTGATATTTCTCCCGGCAATCTTGATTCCAGCTTGTGCTTCTTCCAGCCCAGCATTTCTCATGATGTACTCTGCATATAAATTAAATAAACAGGGTGACAATATACAGCCTTGACGTACTCCTTTTCCTATTTGGAACCAGTCTGTTGTTCCATGTCCAGTTTTAACTGTTGCTTCCTGACTTGCATATAGATTTCTCAAGAGGCACATCAGGTGGTCTGGTATTCCCATCTCTTGAAGAATTTTCCACAGTTTATTGTGATCCACACAGTCAAAGGCTTTGGCATAGGCATATAATCTCACTTATATGTAGAATATAAAATATTACACAAATGAATTTATTTATGAAGCAGAAACAGACTCATGGACATAAAAACAAGCTAATGGTTACCAAAGGGGAAAGGGAGTTGGGGAGGGATAAATTAGGAGTTTGGGATTAGCAGATATAAACTGCCAGTTATAAAATAGATAATCAACAAAGTCCTACTGTAACGCAGGAAACTATATTCTATATTCTGTAATAAACCATAACTTAAATGAATATGAAAATGTATATTATATGCATATATATAACTTAATCACTTTGTTTTATTCCAGAAGCTAACATAACATGGTAAATGAACCATATTAAAAAAAAAAAGTTGTTGCAAACCATTTCTGCTCCCAGGAACTGAGCAAAGTATTACTTTGCAACCATAAATGGTACTTTTGCTGAAATTCTTATTAAATTTCTTTCATCCTTAATTCTGGACTTTATGTTTTTTGGAATAAATCTTGACCAGGAAAACTGTCTTATTGGAATTGACTCTACTCATTGATAAATGAATTTTGTATGTGAATACTCATCACTTAGCTGACAAAGGGCTGTATAGTCAAAGCTATGGTTTTTCCAGTAGGCATGCATGGATGTGAGAGTTGAATCATTAGGAAGCTGAAGAATTGCTGCTTTTGAACTGTGGGGTTGAAGAAGATTCTTGAGAGTCCCTTGGACTGCAACAAGATCAAACCAGTCAATCCTAAAGGAAATCAACTCTGAATATTCATTGGAAGGACTGATGCTGAAGCTGTAGCTCCAATACTTTGTCCACCTGATGTGAAGAACTGACTCATTGGAAAAGATCGTGATGCTAGGAAAGATTGAGGGCAGGAGGAGAAGAGGGTGGCAGAGGATGAGATGGTTGGATGGCATTATTGACTCAATGGGCATGAGTTTGAGCAGACTCCGGGAGATAGTGAAGTACAAGGAAGCCTGGCATGCTGTAGTTTATGAGGTCACAAGAGTTGAACACAACTGAGTGACTGAACAACAATAGACTCATGGAGAGGAGTGTCACTCAATTTTGCCCAACTTCTAGCTGTTACAAATCTTATTTAGCTGTATTTCTGCTGTTGCACACTTGTGTAAGAGGGCACCACTAACCAAAGGAGTATGTTTTAATACACAGGCTTATTTTGAATATAAAAAGTGGCTGAAAGTTTAATCAACTGTGTAAGTGCACAGGTGAGTGGAATGAACATTGTTTAAGTCTTAGAGATACCTCTTCACTTTGTGCCACCAGCCAAAATTTCAGGACTAATGGAAGTCTTCATCAAGCTCACAGATTTTATTCAATAAGAATATGACCTGGACTAAATGTTTATAGGCCATACCAATATCTATCTATCACCTGTTATCTGTCTATCTCTCTCTATGTATGTGTCTACTTTATCACATATATATCATCTGTTTAGCTATCTATCATCTATATATGTAACTATTTATTATCTAGCCAGGTGGTTATCTACAAATTATATGTAATATCTCCATTTTACTGTTAGGAAGTTGAATTATTTCAGAAATAATAAGTAGTATCTAGTGACTAGAATGTCAAAATTAAAGATTATCTTCAATTCAAAACCCTATTTACAACTTTGCCCTGCCCATGAAGGCATGTACTACAAAAATCTAACAGTGAAATAATATCAATTTTGAAATAGACCTAAGTAATCTATGGTAAATTCTGAGGGAGTATGGAGTTCTCTTTTAAAATAGTCTTGTCACCTGCTCCTCTGACCACACTGAATCCATCATTTGAGGTACTGAGTGGCATCTTATAGTGGAGATAGGAATAAGGAGGTCTGTTCTCTCTAAAATGCACAAAGATTAAAATAGAGGGGAGTAGTGAGACTCTAGGGAGAAGCCTTTCTTCACTTACCAAATAAGAGTGGTTGGTTGCATACATTTTATGTCAGATAATGTGTCATTTCAAAAGCTGCTGAAAGCCTAGCCCAAATAAGAGGCAAAGGAAAAAGAAAAAATTGCTGGCTATGTTTGCAAGAATGATGACTTGAAAAACTCTGATCTGAGATGTAAGTTTCTGAGTTTAGAGAATCTGGAGTGGGTATTGAAGGGAAAAACACTGGAAGACATGAAGCCAAGAAATAACATCTTCTATTTTACAACTGTACCTAAGACTAACTTTCTTATTAATTAAAGAATATTAAACCCTTAGAGACTAGTTTAGAGATTTCAAAATTAAAGATAAGTTTTATCTGGAGTAGTTTATATAAAGTTGAATAAAACATCCACTGCTAATAAAGAAGTAATACCCTCTATACTTTCTTAGAGAATAGGCTCAGTAGTGCAGGAAACCAAGGGATCCTTACTTGCCGACAGGTGTTGAGGACTAATCTTTAAAAGCAAAAATAGTA
Organism: Bos javanicus; assembly: GCF_032452875.1. Classification (NCBI taxonomy): domain Eukaryota; kingdom Metazoa; phylum Chordata; class Mammalia; order Artiodactyla; family Bovidae; genus Bos; species Bos javanicus. The sequence continues at coordinate 40,434,568 of NC_083881.1, forward strand.
TTAAGTCCTAAAAACTAGTGCGGGGTCTTTGAATAGTTTTTAAAGTAAGTTGAGGGTGGAAACAGAAATCTGAGCTTGGCTTACGTCATTTTGAATATTGAGCTGGCAACAAACCAGTAGACAGCAATTAAAACCAAAGAGAGGGGCTAACTTAAAATAACAAGTCCACAATAAGTGGAGAAACTAAAGAAGGTAAAGAAGATGGCAAAATGTTAGGCTGAGGTCAATAGCAACAATTGGAATTTCTCTCTGAAAGGCAAGAAGCATAAATCAGGCTTGCTACAGAGTATGTTTGCAAAGTGTTATTTGGCTTAAAATTGTGACCCCAGGTGTCAGCTTTCAGTTATACTCTAGCTTCTTAGTACCAGTGTATTAGTCCACTTAGGCTGCTGTAACAAAATACCATAGATTGGGTGCTTAAAAAACATAAATTTATTTTCTCATAGTTCTGGAGACTGGGAAATTCAAGGTCAAGGTATTGGCTGATCAGCTGATCCAAGTTGTCCATGGAGGCTCTCTTACTAGTCTGCAGATTGCTGCCTTCTCTTTGTATCCTCACATGTTATAGAGAATGAGACTGAGAGACAGAGAGCCAGCTCTCTGGTATCTCTTTTCATAAGGCTTAATCCCATCATAAGAGCTCCATTCTCAAGATCTCATTACATCTACCTACCTTCCAAAGGTCCCTTCTCCAAAAACCATCACAGCAGAGGTTAGGGTTTCAACATATGAACTGTGGGCATTGGCGTTTGCACAGTTCATTCCATAGTGTTTTACCCCTGCACCTCCAAAATTCATGTCCTTCTCCTATGCAAACTGCATTCATTTCATCCCAATATCCCCTAAAGTCTTAACTCATTCCAGCATCAACTCAAGAATCTAAAGTCACATCTACATATCATCTAAATCAGTTATGAATGAGATGAGGTATGATTCATCTTGAGGTAAAATTTTTCTCCAGCTGTGAATCTCTAAACCAAGACAAGTTACACATTTTCCAAACACAGTGGTGGGGCAAGCATAGGAAAGAGAGTCCATTCCAAAAGGGAGAAATAGGAAAGGAAGACAACAATGATGAGCTCTAAGCAAGTCCAAAACCTTGCAAGTCAAATTCTATCAAATTTTTAAGTTCAAGAAGAATCCTCTGGTTTCAGGCTCTGCCTCCTTGACCCCTGGAGTGATGGTCCACTGCAACCAGTAAGATTAAATTTTTTCACCTGCTCCGCTCCCTGTCCTGTGGAAAGGTTGAGCCCTCTCCAAGATGTTTGGGAATCTCTCAGGCTTAAGCTGTCATAGTTTTCTAGACCTGTGAGCTTTCCCTCCTGGGTGAAGCAGCTTTGGTTAGCACTTATATTCAGAGAGGCTTTTGAAGTCAAGAGCCTTGGCTCTTTCTGAAGTTAAGCTAAGAAGCTGACTCTAGCACATAACATTCACAAGCATGCTGTACTTCAATGAAGATTTTTGGAGGTTTTAAGGAGCTCATGCAACAAATGTAAAAATATTAAATTGAACACTAGTCATTTTATTCTTTAAATGTCCTTTCGCCAATGCAATTCAGGCGGGTTTCCACTGGCTGATTTCTGGCAGTGTCCCCATCTCCACATGTTATTCTTGTTGGCCCTTCTCTGTTCTCTTCCTTCCCCTCAAGAACAAAACAAAGCCCTCTCCTTGTAAGCTACATTTGCTTTTCTTGTCTTGAATACTGATGACATTGTTTCCCATGCTTTCAGCTTCCACCCTCTAATTTAATTATTTCATCAAGTTATTTTCTTAAAAACATTCCCTTCCTAGGATGAATTATAATGACAAATGTTAAGACACACACACACACACACACACAAACACATATATATAAAATACTTTGAAGGATTATATATATGACATATATATAATATTTTGATGATTAAATGTATTTCTTTTCCAAAATACAAAAAAATAAAGAAAAATATGGAGAATAAATATAATCCCTGATTTTACTATTCTCAGATTATAACATTTTAACCTGCCTATTTTATTCTTTTTTCTTATGATTTACTTTGCCCATCTATATATTCAAACATAACCAAATAGTATCATACTTAGCAAATTAACTGATAATTTCTTTTATCCACTTACATTTAACAGATATTTTTCAAGGCCATTACATGTCTTTTTATATCATTATTTATAATGACTACTTAGTATTTAACTGAATATAAGAATAGAGCATAGTTCACTGGTTCTCTACTATTACACATGTATGTTTGTTTCTAATTTTTGCTAATATAAACAACACTTTGAAATGCATTTTCAAATATATACCTTTGCTCCACATAGATCCACAATGATTTTTGAAGATAAATTCCTAGAAGTGAGATAGCTACATCAAAGGATATTTGTTGCTGCCTTGAATAGTGTTGTTAAAGCCTTTTCAGGCAGCTCAGCCAGAGATAACCCACCTTATGTTTAATGGGGCCATGTCCTCTAAGTAGAAAGGGGCTCCGATGGGGTCCTGGCAGAGTGAAGCTGAGCCGAGAGTTATTTATTGTGGTCAAAAAGAGGTTAGAACTTCAACGTGAATCCTGTTTGTGGATGACCTAGGGACAGGGACAATGCATTTTTTCATGCATGTCTACTCACAATGTATATAAATTCTCACAGACACATATATTGCTTCTTCTACCCCATCTCAAAATGCGCACACTCCTGTACAGGCACACAGCTCTTCACATTGGCCAGGATGGTGCCTACCAAAGATGTGGTTTCTTTCAAGCAGTTAGAAGAACTCTTAGAGTTTAAAGTTGAATTTTATTTTAGAATACCATTTGCTGTCTGAATGTTTTTGAAGTGTGCAAAAATCACCCTTTCTTCAAGTGATAAATTTAAAAGTGAATTTATACATAGAAATGCAGTGAGGTGTTTGTGTGAAGTGGTACTAGACGAGTGTTATCATCACAGTATCTGTAAGTATCCTCTCAGATGAGTAAAATATTCCCTGTTGTGTCAAGTGCCCTGTAGTAGCATCACATCCTCCCTCCCACTAAAGTACCACTTAGTATGATGGGGTGCAATTAAACCAATACAGCGTTGGTGGTCTGAAAGGTAGCTCGCTTCCAAAGTGTTTCATTTAGTCCTCTGGGTTACTAATGGGTGGTTTCCCCATGCTATGATGGGTAATTCAGGAGTAAGAAAATATTTTGATCTAGACTAAATGGCACAGAACTGATTCTATTTGATTAGCATTATTTCAATTCAGCTTTTCTAGAAACATAGCTTTCATTTATCATTATGTTTCATAAGGACTAATAGAACAATAATACCCATATGTAGCATATTCTAATATTTTGTGGAGAAAATGATTTCTAGATTTTCCCTGAATGTATATTATTCTTCTCTTGTGTTTTGCCTTTCAGCTTGAATTATAAATTCATACTGAAGTGGTTATTTCTACCATAATTACAGTCCTAATATATTGTTGATGTTTAGACATATGATTAAGAATTATAACAATAAAAATTTAGTTCCATAGAAACATTATTAGATTTTCCTTTATCATAGATCATCCTCCTGGTAATATATGATAGCTGGGTGATTTATGTGTTCTTAAAATATTTCACTAACATTATAGCTTTTTTGGCTAGTTTTTCAGAATTTTCTAACTCTGAAGATTTCATTTCTTCAATTTTTCTACCTAAAGACTGATATGAAAAGCTTCTCAATATTCTAGCCATTTTCTATTTATAACAGATTTCATGCCCCTCCTGGTTTATTAGGTCTACTTTTCCTCAATTATCTTTTCCTCAGCATAGAGTATTTATAAAATTCCATCTTGTTGCTGTGTCCTTATGGCTAATACTTTATCCTGATTTATCTTTTCCCTTTAAATTTAAATTACTGCAATGTATTGTTGCTTTTATCCTGTTTATATTCATTTCTAGGGCCTTTAAATAGCAGTTTTGAAGTTACTTTTCTTGAATTCCTATTAACTATTTCTTTCTGTGTTGCAATAGAAATTGTTCATAGTGCTTTTTAAAGTTTTACACTTATGATATAATTAAGTATACTTTAGTCATTTCCCAAACTTTTGTCTTTAATATAACCTGTCTGTGGATTGTCCAACTCCCAGATGCTTCTACTTCACATTTACAGAGTAAAACATTCTTAAGCTACGCTGGTGGTAACCTGAGTTAAAAACAAAAGCAAAACAAACACAAGACAACCACCAGTCTGTTCTCTATGTTTGTAATTTTGTTTCTGATTCATAGATAGTTTCATTTGTGTCACGTGTGAATGATATCATAAGGTATTTATCTTCTTTTGCCTTTACTTAGTATGACAATCTCTAGTCGCATGCATGTTGCTGCAGATGGCTGGTGATTGCCAAGAGGAAGCGGGTCAGGGAAGCAATAGAATGGGAGGTTAGGGGTTAGCAACTCCATGGACCATATCCCACCAGGTTCCTCTGTCCATGTGATTCTCCAGGCAAGAATACTGGAGAGGGTTCCCATGCCCTCCTCCAGGGAATCTTTCCAATCCAGGGATTGAACCCTAATCTGTTACATCTATCTGCATTGTCAGGCAAGTTCTTTATCACTGGTGCTACCTGGTAAGCCCTAACCTGTGGTTAGTTGAATCCAAAGATACAGAACCCATGGATATTGATTTCCAACTGTATTTATTTATTTATTTAGGTGTACTTTGTATATTGGCACTGGATGCTTTAAATCTGGTAACTTTTTCAGTTACTAGCATACTGATCTTTTGAAATCTAAGTTTTGGTAATTTTTTGAATAATTTATTTTGATATTTGGCAAAACTAATACAATTATGTAAAGTTTAAAAATAAAATAAAATTGGAAGAATAAAAAAAAAAAAAAATTCAATCTTGTATAAAACTTCCTAATCATTAAAGATGACTTGATTTTTCTAAAATTTATTCTACTCTATTTTCAGGAACAGATTCTAAGTCCTACTTTGGAATTCTAGAAGCCACACATTTAAAAAATATATAAAATTTCTTATATTCTTTGAAAACTCTACTATTCCTCTGAGAAGAATCTGTATTTATCATTTCTATCACTATCATGATAACTTTGATGATCAATTACACCACCAGTAGGAGACAAGGAGGAAGGAGAGACTTCAAGTTCAATATTTAATAATTATTGCCATGCTAACTAATTAACTAAATCTCTGAGGGGAAATGTTATATAGATTTCCATGACAAATAAATAAAGTGAGATTCTATTACTAACCATTGATTTGACAGAGATTCAAGACAAATTCATCTATCTATACAGATTGACAAGTTATCTAAAGCTATCCAATCAATGCAATCCTGGTAGAGAAGAATGTGAAAATGGCAGATGGCTATCAACTACAATGCCAATACTATTGACTGTCTAATGGCCAGGAAGCAAAATAATTGCATTCATTTTATCATAAATAGAGATATCTTCAACCTCATTGAGACTGAAAATGAATAAACAAGTTAAAACATTGCTAGTAGCAGGCAGTGCAAAAGTGAAATAGAAAGTGGAAATAAGGACATTAAGGGGCTTTTCTGGTGGTTCAGACAGCAAAAGAATCTGCCTGCAATGCAGGAGACCTAGGTTCACCCTGGGTCAGGAAAATCCAGTGGAGAAGGGAATCCACTGAATACTGGGAATCACTCCAGTATTCCTGTCTGGAGAATTCCATGGACTGAGGAGACTGGTGGGCTACAGTCCATGGGGTCGCAAAGAGTTGGACACGACTGACTAACACATACATGCACAGGGATGTCAAAAATAAAAGTATTAGATATTCAAGTATAGTCCAGGTGTCACCAAAGTCATAGTTTCTTTATCAAAAAGAAGTAAACAGAAAAATATGAATTGTGTTTTAAGGTTGTGGTCTGTCATCTCTGTATTGTGAATAGAATAATGAATAAATTTATGTTACATTAACATATGAACTTTGACAGCACAAGGCTGATTACAATATAAATCTATCAATTGGGGTTTACTCAGAGAAATAAATTGTAGGCATATGTGTACAAAAAAATGATGGCCAACATGGGACAAAATAGAATCAAGAAGGTACCATATTATCCAAGATATTATCAATAGCTTATCTAATATATGTTTTTTAATATACATAAGGAGACTAAATTGATGTTGATTCTTTCTATGGTATGAATGATATTCTAGTTCATACCTAGTTGATTTTGAATGGATACATTTTTATTGTTTAGAAAAAGATGTTTTATATATTTAATGAGGATATATTATATTTTTCCTAATACATTATTCATTTTCTCTAGTATGATTCTATGTAGTAAAACATGGCATTTCCTCACCGTCTTTTTAATAAATATATTTTTTAACTGGGTCAGAGTCATAAATACTCCTTCCAGTGCTTTCCATTCAGGACAGTTAAAAGGTGCCTATGGATGGCCCTAGTACCCTCACAAATCTTGGAACAGAAAAGACCCAGAGACCCCTATCCTCTTAAGCAATGGGCTGTATCATGTAACATGGTAGGGTGACTACAAAATTTATTGTCCAAACGGAGACACTTTTGAAAATGAAAGAGAGTGCTATTAATAATTACACCTGGACAACAGGCATAAACCACAAGCGTCCTGGGCAAACCAGGACGTATGGTCATTCTCCTATATAGAGGCAGCACAATGATGTATGAATGGCATATTTGAAGCCTAGAATGTAACTTGGTTTGGGGTTTTTTTTTGAGCTAGAGCATCTTGTGTTGCCTATGTGTAAGTTCTGTTTTCTCAAAGTTTTGTAGGGAAACAAACTATTTTTCCCCCATTATGAAAGAAATTTAAGTCATTACCTATCTTAGATGCTGTAGAAGATAATTTGAGTATGGGATATATTGCAGTATTGGTTATCTTCAATCCATGGGCTAGTGTTCTCTTGATATTGATAATAGGATAAGAGCTTCTGAAGAGCTATGGCATGCCATTTTTTTTCCTCCCAGGATTTGCTTTAACAAATTCTTTATATCAGTCATTTTATTAGTTTCTAATTGTATTGAATTATAACAGAGTAATTTTAAAGATTATATTGAGCTTTATGTTGAGGCCAAATTAAACATATAAAGGAAATATGTACTCTCTATTCAAAGGATTTATTTATTAAGCCAGTTATTATTCAGTTTTTCTATGACCTGAATTTTTTCTATTAGACCTGCCAAATTCTGAGATATACTAAAGTTTCATACTCTAATTTATTCAATGTTTTATTTCACTTTCAATAACTTTTGCTTTATATCTTTAAACTATCATATTGCTGATATTTGACATGAGCATATTATTGATATGTATGTGCATTTAAGGCTGCTTTTATCTTTATCTCATTTATGAATTGCAATATTTATCATTAGACAATGTCACTTTTTATCCTATTTTGCTGCTTTTAGCCTTATAATCCACATCATATATGCATTCTAGTTTTCTTTAATTTCATACTTTCCTGGTATCTCTTTGTCCACTTTTTTATTTGCAATCTTTTTTTAATTACTGAATTTTACTTGTGTGTATCAGTTTAGATAGGAAAATACTATATTTCACCAACAAATTAAACCTGACATTTCAGAGACTTAAAGCAAAAACAAAGTTCATTTTGTCTCGCACTAAATCCAGTAAAGCTTCTTTCCCTTTTTTTTAACTTTTTGTCTTGGTTGCCCTGTATCTGTTGTTGCCATAACCCAGGTTGTTTCTGTCTAGTTGTCCTGCCTTCTCAGTGTGTGTTCACTGCAGCAGAGCGAGCTCACGCCCATGCTTCCTTATCCGACTCTCTGGCTCACAGTTCATTGACTAAAACTAGTTATGTGACTCACTGACCAGCTAGAGGTCTGGGAATGTGATCTTATCACTCAAAAAAGGAGAACTTAATAATGCTTAATGCTTTTAAAGTCAATGTGTTACTTTCAAATAAAGTACAGCTTTTTTAAAAAAAAGTTAAATAGAATCTCTACCTTTTATACAAGAAATTCACTGTTTACATTTAGTAAAGTGAATGATATGCTTGATTTTATAAAGCATTTTTTGTTTCTTTTTCCTTATTTGTTGTGGGTCAAATTGCTATTTTTTCTTTCCTTTGATCCCTTTTTCTTCATTTTGTTTCCTTCCATTTCACTTATCTGTACTTTTCCCTTTCTCTGTTTTTATATATAATTAGAAATGTATTTCTGCTAATACCTAAAAACAAGATACTAACTTCCACAAAGTTTTACCTGCTGTATTGGTTGGGGCTCCTCTAACAAAGTATCACAAACAAGGAGGCTTAAACAAGAGAAATTTATTATCTTACAGTTTTGGGAGTTAGAAATCTGAAACCAAGGTGCTGGCAAGTGTTCCTTCCTACTGAAACTGGGAGGGAGAATCCATTCCATTTCTGGATAGTTTCTGGCAGTTTCTGGCAATCTTTGACATTCCTTGGCTTGTTGACACATCACTCTGGTCTCTGCCTTCTTCACATGACCTTCTCTCTGTATCCATCTCTGTGTCAACATTTACCCTCTAAGTATGACCATAGTCACATCACAGGGGTAAGACATCAACAAATGAAATTTGGGGAAATATAGTTCAATTCATACATGTTTTCCACATGTTTTATTTCTCTGTTATTCCCCAACCACACCAACAAGTAAAGCTCTCTAGGAAACTTACTTTCCCTCCTTCCCACCACCTGTAATTATTATCTTTGCTGGAGGTGGATTAGAACTTTGAATTGCATATGCTTTATCATTAAGAATACTTATTTATTTTTATTTTTCAGATCTTTAAATGTTTGAGAATATTTTTATTATTTTTATATTTGGCCACAGGGCATGTGGGATCTTAGTTCCCATATTAGGGATCAAATCCATGCCCCTGAATCGGAAGTACAGTTTTAACAACTGGACGGCCAGGGAAGTTCTAAAGAATGCTTTTTTAGTATTTGTAGTATACATTTTCAATAATCTCTTATCCAGTTAGATTTTATATTTACTATAAAATATAAAGACTTATTATGTATATAATAAATATATGATTATAAAAGTGTTTCTAATTTTGTTTTTTCACTGCTATATCCTTTATGTTTCATTATCCATTACATCAATGTCTCTCTTTGGGTTCACTTGTAAATTGGTTAGTTTTTTTTTTTTTTTTTTGCATGCATTTTCTTTATATGGAATTTGTAGATGTATACTCTGAATTCTTGCATATCCTCAAACATTTTACTTTCACCCCAAAAGATGAGTGGTGTGTGTTGATTAGTGTCACCTGCAGACTTTTCTGTTGGAAGTTTCTGTCACTGCAATTCTACTGTCTTGTTTGCTCCAAAATGCCATACAAAAAGCCTGGAATCATCCAGATACCTATTTTTTTCAATTGTGTGCATCTTGTTTTTCTTGGCATATTGTAAGATCTTCTCTTAATCCTTGGGGTTTGGGAATGTTGAGACTATATGCCTAGGAGGTCACCTGTTTTCCTTAACACCTGAAAGCTAGCTAGCTAATTAGTCTGAAGACTCAGGAAATTCTTTATCTTAAGGAAATTTGCTTCAAAGACTATTTTAGTCTATTGACTTTCTGTTATCTCTTTCCTTTCCTACTTCTGAATTCCTATTGTTCTAATGAATGGGCTTGTTTTGAGTAGGTAAGAATCAGACAGGACAGAGTGACTGAACAACAATAACCTATCAATAGTTCTGCTATTGTCCAGGATTGCCTAGGGCACTCACCTGAAGTCCTGTGACTCCTGGTAAGTACTATTCAGAGGTGTGGATGGACTGGTCCCTGTGATATTCACTGGGATTGCAAGACACATGTAAGCAACAAGCATCAAGAAATCTTGAAAAAAATATTTATCACTCACAAGTTCTGATGCCTAAGAGTCACATAGGGAAGATGTGGGGAGAGAAAGAGGGGAAGAAAAGTGGACCTGAGGTTTTATCTTTATTGGGGTAGGAGGGTGGGGCACCTAGGGTGTTGAAGTTCTATCTTTATTTGGGTACATTCATGCTCAGTCACTCAGTCCAGTTGGACTCTTTGTGACCCCATGGACTGTAACTGGCAGGTTCTTCTGTCCACGAAATTTTTCAGACAAGAATACTGGAGTAGGTTGTCATTTCCTACAACCCTGGGATTGAATCCGCATCTCTTGCTTCTCCTGCATTGGCAGGAGGATTCTTTATTGGTGAATTTTGAACCTAAGAGCAAGAGTTAGGTTGTGGGAAGTGATGGTCAGTTATCTAGGTTATTCAGGGCTTTCTAAAAGGGGAACTGCATGGATGGGGAAGCCTGGCTTCTTATATATTTGTGTAACTAGTAGCTGCACCATATAGCCGGTCATATGTTTGTTTATTTGAGACGAGTGACTTTGGAATGAATGCCTTAGCAATCAGAAAGTTCAATGTCAGGCCTTTACATTGTAGGCCTCCCAGATCTACGTTTCAGGTTTTAGCTCTTTTCCCTTATGATTTCCTTCCCTTTTTAATTCACCTCTAAGTACTGGGAAGTTTGTCACATATGAGAACTCATAAGTGAACGTTCTTTCCTTCAAGTCATCTATTGAGTTATTTAATTTAAATACTTTAAATAAAATTATTTAAATTAAATAATTTTAATTAATATTTGTTTTGATTAATAGTTTAAAATAATTATCTAATTTTAAAAATGCAAAATATTTTAAAGTATTTTTATTTGAGCGTTTTCCTAAAATCTGCCATCATTTTTGTTTCACTGGGTATGTGTTCTGATTGTTTCTTTTGTCTTCAGTTGCTGGGCCCCTTAGATGAATTGCTATTTTTATTTTTTGGCTTCCCAGTGCTCAAGTTGTATCAACCATATTTCCAGCTTCTGTAAACTTGATGTTTTAACATCTGCCCCACATGCCTAAACCAGACATGCCTTGTTCTGGACAATTTGACAATGTGCCTGAGTCACTTTGTCTTGGCCTCCTGCCCCTCTTGTCACACCTCCTCCTTGGGAGAGGTCCTACTTCCAGACAGCTTTTCTTTCCTTTCTTTTTTCTCTTCAATTTTATTGGCGTATAGTTGATTTATTATTATTCAATGTTGTATTAGTTTCAGGTGTACAGCAAAGTGATTCAGTTACACACATACATACTCTTTTCAGATTCTTTTCTCATATAGGTTATCACTGAATATTGAGTAGAGTTCCCTGGACTACTGTAGGGATATTGTTATCTGTTATCACAGAATATTGAGTAGAGTTCCCTGGACTATTGTAGGGAAATTGTTAATCTATATAAGATAGATTAACAACAAGCCTATCAGTAGGCCCTTGTTGTTAATCTATCTTATATACAGTAATGTGTGTTCATTAATCCCAAGCTCCTGATTTATCCAGGCATACTTTTCAAATACAAACCAAGCAGCCCAGAGTCTATCTCTGTGATCAGCTCTCAGACCCTGGACCATGACACACTTGCCCTGATCACCCCAGGGCCAGGTATTTGACTACCGGGAGCCTCAGAGCCCAGGTTTTGAGTAACTGAAGTTACTCAAACCAGGCAATCTTAAGGCTGCTTAGCCTGTTTTATCAGTTCCTTCCTAAGAAAACTAGAACAAAGGCCCTTGCCCATAGTGCCCTCCCTTCCTTCTGTCTCCTGTGCAGATCCCTCATCTTGGGAAGGGGTGGGGTGCTTTTTCCTCTTGGGAACTGTGAGTAGTAACCTATCTTTAAATATCAGTTATCTCCTGGGAATTTCCTGGTGCTCCAGTGTTTGAGACATCATGCTTCCACTGCTGGGGATCTGGGTTCAACCCCTGGTCAGGGAGCTAAGATCTCAAGATCCCCCAAACTGCACAGTGTAGCAAAAAAAAAAAAAAAGTCAATGATCTCCTGCTCTTCTAGCCTTCTATACTTCAGATTTGCTATTAATACACCATATTTCAAACTACATTTCCAAGTGTTGTAGTTTACCATGCATGGCAGAGATGTCTGTGGTTGATGACATTAGCCCCTCCCCCTGTCCTGTGCCAAGGCACCAGAGTCTCTCCCAGTCTCAGAGGAAAGGAAAAAGCAGTACATCCATTCGATTCTCAATCTGCTTTTGTGGTCTGGTGTCCTGAAAACCATCTCACAGGGTGCCTGTCACCTTGCCTCTAGGCATTCATAGATCTCCAAGAGCAATACTATCTACTACTAAGGACCTGCTACTCTCCAAATTGCCTACCAAATATTAGCACTGTTTGTCCTGTGCTTGGGCTGCTGTACCAAGACCTGTATCTAAAACTCTCCATGTGCATCATCAGTCCCCGTGGGAGTGCTTTGGCTTGGCTGAGGGAGCCAGTTTAAGATTTTGAGTGGAGTTCGGTTCAGTCGCTCAGTCACGTCCAACTCTTTGTGACCCCATGAATCACAGCATGCCAGGCCTCCCTGTCCATCACAAACCCCCGGAGTTCACTCAAACTCACGTCCATCGAGTCGGTGTTGCCATCCTGCCATCTCATCCTCTGTCGTCCCCTTCTCCTCCTGCCCCCAATCCCTCCCAGCATCAGGGTCTTTTCCAATAAGTCAACTCTTCGCATCAGGTGGCCAAAGTATTGGAGTTTCAGCTTTAGCATCATTCCTTCCAATGAACACCCAGGACTGATCTCCTTTAGGATGGACTGGTTGGTTCTTCTTGCAGTCCAAGGGACTCTCAAGAGTCTTCTCCAACACCACAGTTCAAAAGCATCAATTATTCTGTGCTCGGCTTTCTTTATAGTCCAACTGTTGCATCCATATATGACCACTGGAAAAACCATAGCCTTGACTAGATGGACCATTGTTGGTAAAATAATGTCTCTGCTTTTTAATATGCTGTCTAGGTTGGTCATAACTTTCCTTCCAAGGTGTAAGCCTCGGTTTTCTCTTTTGTAAAATAGATGATGATAATAGTACCTCTTCGTAAGTTTGTTGTATGAGTTATTCCATCTAAAGCACCATGTAGGTGTTACCTCTCACTGTTTATTCTATAATGTAGTCACACCTTTTCTAATAAAACACAAGGAATTAACAAAGAGAACACTTTTTGACTTCATGATGATTCTGGACTCTAACAGAACTGTAACATCTATCAGAAGACCTAAGGAAATGAAGAATCAGGATAACAAGTTTCTACTATCATGATCACCATATTGGAAACAATTGGAAAGTACATGGCTATGTATGACTTTGTTTCAGTATTTGAAAACTAAACACATTTGTTTTAAAGGCAGATATATTGTTTTTAAATGAGCAAAGAACATGAATAAACATTGTAAAGAGGAATAAAAAGAAAGAATACAAACAACTATATAAATAAAATAATGTTGACTGTCAGTTATGTTTTGGGGACCAGGGAATCCAGGTAAGCCTTGGATCTTGGTGGGTTATATTGATAATAAATGCTTATAAAATAAAGTATGAAGAAGAGAATACATAAAATAAGTTATCCTACTATGTAGGAATGACTATTATTATAGCACTTTAATCAATTATTTTCTTATTTTTTATATTTACTAGTTTCATACATTTTTTATGGTGATGTATACAAAATATTATGGATGTGAGAGCTGGACTGTGAAGAAAACTGAGCGCCAAAGAATTGATGCTTTTGAACTGTGGTGTTGGAGAAGACTCTTGAGAGTCCCTTGGACTGCAAGGAGATCCAACCAGTCCATTCTAAAGGAGATCAGTCCTGGGTGTTCTTTGGAAGGACTGATGCTAAAGCTGAAACTCCAATACTTTGGCCACCTCATGCGAAGAGTTGACTCATTGGAAAAAATTCTGATGCTGGGAGGGATTGGGGGCAGGAGAAGAAGGGGACGACAGAGGATGAGATGGCTGGATGGCATAACCGACTTGATGGACATGAGTCTGAGTGAACTCCAGGAGTTGGTGATGGACAGGGAGGCCTGGCATACTGCAATTCATGGGGTTGCAAAGAGTTGGACAGACTGGGCAACTGAACTGAACAGATACAAAATCTTTTGAAACATATTTTTTTTGCACCTAAAATAGCACCATGAGCATATTTCATACCATTAAATATTATTAAAATTTTTTTATTATTTAAATTTTACCTATTTTTAGCTATTTTCCTACTGATGCATACTTATTATTTCCAAATGTCCATGAGTTAAAATAATACTGAGATTGGCATCTTTACTTTTTTAGCTTTCTTTTTCAAATTTTATTTGCAAGTATGAGAAACCATCTTGAGCTTGCCTAAGGCCAAAGAAGGAGGGAAGTGGTAGAAGAATTTATTGAAGAACAGTGCTGTATCTGAGTCACAGAATTAAAGTTAAAATAATGGCTATCATTTTTTAACCTGTCAAGCTGAAATTGTCCTTTTCCCCAAATTATAACAGTTAACATTAGCAAGTGTATGAGAAAAGAGATAACGTCAGTGAATGTTGGGTTGGGAGAGAGGTGCTCATAGAACGGGTTTTCTGCAAAGCAAATTGGCAATAATTCAAAGAGGCTTCATAAAAAAACATTCTTTAATGAAGTAATGTTATGCTACTAATCTACATTCTCTGGAAGTAAGCTGATAGTGTCAAATTTATGGTTAATTATAGTGAATTTTGGGGAGAGTTGTCTGTTTAGACCTTTCCATTCTGCCTCTCTTTATTTAGATTTGTCCATTATGCTTATAGGATGGTTTCCAGCATTCTGAAAATCTCTGCATCACCTTGCCTCTCTTATGTAGGTCAGTTTCCCAGGGTGGGCATCTAATGAAAACTGGATCAGAGATTTCCCAAAGATTTGTAATATTGAAGTAAGGGACATGGTGACTGGCATTGTTCAGAGCAGAATATTATTAAGAACAACACTTAGTGGAAAGGCAAGATTCCAAGATTCCAAGGCCTGCTTGGGTTGCCCTGGTCCCCAAAGCTTTAGCTGAGGTTCAACTTTATTTCAGTAGCTCTTCTATTCTTTTTAAAAATTCTTTACCATGTTTAGTCATGTCTTTTGCTCATGTAAAATTATATATTTGCCTTTAAAACTTTATTTAATTTATAAGAACAGACAAAAATTTGGGATTTAGGTTTATATCTTCAAGTCATACACAGCCATGTACATTCAAATCCTTTCAAATATGGTGATTAAGATGGTGGAAACTTATCCTGATTTTTTCATTTCCTTAGGTTTGCTCAATAGATATTTACAATCCTGTTACAGCTAAAAATTGTCATTAGATCAAAAAAAATGTTCCGTTTGTTAATTCCTTCTGTTTCATTAGGAAAGGTGTGACTACATTTTAGAAAAATAACAGTATAGCTAATGCTTGGGGTTTCACTGGTGGCTCAGTGGTAAAGAATCTGCATGCAATTGAGACATGAGTTTGATTCCTAGGTCAGGAAGAGCCTCTGGGGAGGGAAATGGCAATCCACTTCCATATGCTTGCCTGGAGAATCTCATAGATGGAGGAGCATGGCAGCCTACAGTCCTTGGGGTCACAGCGTCAGACATGACAGTGACTGAGCACAAGCACATAGTACTTTAGATATAGTAACTCACACATCAAACCTATGAAGTAGGTACTGTTACTATTATCGTCATATTTGTTTTACAAATGAGGAAACTGAGGCACAGAGGGGTTAAATGACATGACTAAAGTTATACAGTTAATAAGTAGCACAGCTAGAATTTGAAGCTGGTCAGTGTGACTGTAGAGTCCAAACTCTCTAAGCCGTGTGGTTTCTCATAATAAAATAAGTTCATGTAAGAAGTATTATACTTTTCATATGCCTAACATCTTATTAAGCATAGCTTAATATATTGGCTATTAAAGGGAAAATCAACCAATATATTTTTCTCTTTGAGAATATTAAATTAAGAATATTTTACACTAAAAATTCAAAAGTGATCATCTGATGAGGAGCTTCATTTTTCTGGCTAAGGATAACTCCGAAGCAGTGTAATAGAGCAAGAGTCCATGTGATTTTTTTGACAGGTAACTTAAACATTAAAGTCATATTTACTACCTGCAAGATAAATATATCTACCTTATTTGCTTTCTTAAGTTATTGAGGATATTAGGTGAGCTAGTTCATGAAAAGCTTTTGCAATTTATGATATCTTATAAAAGTAAAGCTTTCATTATTATTAATATATTTTGTGCTGTAGGGAGGAAATTATATATTCTTATTGATTTGGGAAAAAAGTTTTTAAAATTGATTTTAGAATAAACAGTATCCCTTCTATTGGGAAATGATGCAAAATTATGTTAAGACTAGGAGGAAAGGGTTCAGAGGGTCAACACAAAATATGGTCAACATTGTAAAAATATGGTTCTTATTTACTTGGCTCATCAGAAACCATGCTGAAAAGTCAATGAATATAAAAGAAATGAAAGATGTTGGAAGAACTTCTTTCTGTATATCTGGAGATTCTCTGTGTCTTGTCTATATTTTCAAGGCCACTTTGGGGTCCATATGCATAAATGATGACAGAAGATTTCATTTAGAGTGAAATCTTCTGTGACTCACAAACTTGCTCTGCTTAAGAATAAATTAAGAGAAGATACTTCTTTTGGCAGTTTTGAATATTTTAATAGAGTAAAAATATGTGCTAATTATCTCTTCTGTTTAATTATCTGTAGGATATTTTAATTGTAAGCAATTTTTTCCCCTCCTATTCCCAAATTTTCATCAGTTGCATTTTTCGGGGGATGGGGGGATGTGGATTACTTGGATGCTCTTCAGTCTTTATCCTCTTCACTGTCTTACAACATTGGACACTCTTGACCATTATCTGTTTAAACTTCTACCTTGGATTCTGCTTCCTTTGAGATTCTTTCTGTTTTTCTCACTGATGTTTCTTCCACAGATACCTTAAAAACTGAGATGCCCCTTGGTTACATACACATCCTTTTGGATACTTGCTCTAACTGATCTTAGACAGGCATCAATTCCAATCACAGGATGTCCTGAAAATACGTAGCCCTAGATCAGTTCTCCCATATTCCCTGAGTCCCGTATTCCTATCTTCCTTCTTCATAAGTCCTTCTGCATATTCCAGGGGCATCTTAAGTTTAATGTGCCTCAGATGGAATTCACTGCCAGTTGAGCACACTTCTTTAGCTCTCCATATTTCCTAATGTTGATAATGGTACCACGTGTTGTGTGCTAAGTTGCTTCAGTCGTGTCTGACTCTTTGAGACCCATGGACTGTGGCCCACGAGGCTCCTCTGTCCATGGGATTCTCCAGGCAAAGATACTGAAGTGGGTTGTCATGCTCTCCTCCAGGGGATCTTCCCAACCCATGGATAGAATCCATGTCTCCTGAGGCTCCTGACTTGCAGGCGGATTCTTTACCACTAAGCCACTGGGGAAGCTCAATGGTACCATGTAGCCATCTAAACTCAAAAGGTTGGCATTCTCTAGATCCTTCTCTAAGCCTCACATCCATAGCCTATCACACTCCAACTCTAGTCTCCTTTGAAACACATCTCCAAGACTATCTCCAGTTCTAGGTCACCATGTTAGTTTGGGTCCCATCCTTTCTCATCAGACAGAAACTAATAACTTTCTAACTGGTGTTTGAGATTTTGGGATTTTGTCTCTGCTACAGTCTCCATCCACACTGCCATTAGAGTGATTTTCCTAGAACACAGTATGGACTTACTGTTTCTTTACTCCAAAAATATCCATTGATTTTCAGCTGGATAGAGTAGCAGATATATATGAGGCTCTTCATATAGATGTCTCTTTCTATCTTTACCTACTTCCATTCTCCCTCACTCTAAGTACAGTGTATATAACAACACGGATTTACCACTCCTTAGGTTGAGGGAAGGAGTGGTAGGGAAGACCCTATATAAAGGGAGGGCCCTATATAAAGGGTCTGTGATTTCTGCCTGTGATTTCTCCATCCCTGTTTCCTGCCTGGTCAACTCATACCTGGTCATTAAGATCTAACTCAAATGTCATTTTCTTGGTGATTTTCCTAAACAGTTACTTTCTCAATACTGGTACTCACTTCTTTATTCTCTTTGTGACCACATACACTATACCCTGTCAGGCTTCTCAGTCCAGGAAATTCTCCAGGGAAGAATACTGAAGTGAGTAACCATTCCCTTTTCTAGGGGATCTTCTTGACCCAGGGATCGAACTTTTGTCTTCTGCATCGCAGGCAGATTCCTTATCTTCTGAGCCAGCAGGGAGCCCAATTAATTTATTTTAAATACCCAGTGAATGAAATGTTGGTGTACTGACAGAAACCATATATACAGTAAACTAGATGAGGCATTGTTTTAATTGATTTGGGATGTATTCTATTTATTTTCTAAAGATTTCTATTTATTTTCTAAAGATTCTAAAAATCTTTAGATAAAACTTTTAATCAAATAGATGATCCATGATTTTGTTGAAAAAAGCAAGATCCAAATTTCTCTTGTCTGTCCTCTGTATAGTTTACAATGAACTCATGGGGTTATAATCTAAACATCCTGATGACATGCTAATTGCATTCTAAAAATAGTTTTCACAAACTGTTGAGAACTTTAGTTCTAAAGATCAAATGACATCTTCAAGGGTGGTTAATTATTTTTTAAAGTCTTGTTGTAAATAAATCTTTTATTTTTCTGAATCAGTCCCATTTTATTTTTATTGACTTCTTGTCAGCAGGAGTCTTCCTGTTTTGTTTTGGTTTTTAAATTGCACTGCACAGAGACCTCACTGTCAGTGACCCTTCCTCTCTTGCTTTAGCATGAAAGTTCAGCAAATGCAAAATTTAGGATGTGGCAAGCAGCTGATAGATAATTATTTGCAGTTATAGAAGTTTCTTAATTACAAATCCATTTCTAGGTAGTCACTGTGTTGAATAATTAATGCTGAATAATTAAAATCTAGCATGAAATGACCAGAGAAGGCAATGGCAACCCACTCCAGTACTCTTGCTTGGAAAATCCCTTGGACGGAGGAGCCTGGTAGGCTTAGTCCATGGGGTTGCGAAGAGTCGGATACAACTGAGTGACTTCACTTTCACTTTTCACTTTCATACATTGGAGAAGGAAATGGCAACCCACTCCAGTCTTCTTGCCTGGAGAATCCCAGGAACGGGGGAGCCTGGTGGGCTGCCGTCTATGGGGTCACACACAGTCGGACATGACTGAAGTGACTTAGCGGCAGCAGTAGCAGCAGCATGAAATGAATGAGACTTAAGAATCAACCAGTGGAATATAAGTGAGCATGCATTTAATCTCTCTGAACCTCAGTTTCTCCATCTGTCAAATAGACATTTCACATAGCCCATTTAAATAATATGAGATTGTTTTCACCTTATAGTGAAATAGTGAAGCACTATTGAGTAGTGCGGAGAAGGCACTGGCACCCCACTCCAGTACTCTTGCCTGGAGAATCCCATGGATGGAGGAGCCTGGTGGGCTGCCGTCTATGGGGTCACACAGAGTCGGACACGACCGAAGTGACTTAGCAGCAGCAGACTGAGTAGTGCTATTGAATAGCAACATAATCTAGTCTTATCTGTGTTGTGTTCATTACAAAATTATAAAATTGTCGACTGTCATCCATTATGCATGTCACGTGTACACATATATTGTTCCTTTAATATATATTTTAAAGAGAAACATGTGGAATATATAGACTTGAAGGCAGGTAGTCCAAAACTTACAGTAAGTGCCATTTAAAAATGACCCATTAGAGAAAACAAGGCTTCCCTAGTGGCTCAGATGGTAAATAATCTGCCTGCAAATGGGAGATTAAGCTTCAGTCCCTGGTTCTGGAAGGTCCTCTGAAGGAAATGGCAATCCACTCCAGTATTCTTGCCTGGAGAAATCCATGGACAGAAGAACCTGGTGGGCTACAGTCCATGGGGTCACAAAGAGTCAGACATGACTGAGTGACTAACACACACACAAGGAAGACAGTAAGGAAAGAATGAGTTTATGCAGTATTTCACCTACTTCAATCCATATTCTACAAACATTTATTGAACACTTCTCTTTGTGTATAAACTATTCTGTACTGAGTCATGTGTAGAATACAAGATATTCTTGGACAGATGGGTTCTTATTTTGTGGAAATGTACAATTCCATAAGTGACTCATCATCCATTGACTGAATTTTTCATTCAAAAGTCACCTTTTTTTCATCCAGTATTTATCTTCCACAGAGAAGGCAATGGCACCCCACTCCAGTACTCTTGCCTGGAAAATCCCATGGATGCAGGAGCCTGGTGGGCTGAAGTCCATGGGGTCGCTAAGAGTCGGACACGACTGAATGACTTCACTTTCACTTTCATGCGTTGGAGAAGGAAATGGCAACCCACTCCAGTGTTCTTGCCTGGAGAATCCCAGGGACAGGGGAGCCTGGTGGGCTGCCGTCTTTGGGGTCGCACAGAGTCAGACACGACTGAAGCGACTTAGCAGCAGCAGCAGCATTTATCTTCCATGCACTTGATTGAGGCTCAAATTGAGTCGAATAATCAGTGCTTTTAATATATATAAAATCTACTTTTAATTACAAACAATTATTAAACAATAATTATAGAAAGGCAAGTGTTAAGATAAAGTGCAAAGGATAACTTTCTGGTAAAGTTGCAGTAGAGATGTTCTTTGAGGCACTTGGAGATTTGGTAATGATTGTTTCTAAACTCATATTTTCCACAGTGTACATTTCACAAAAGCATGTTTCTGTTGGGCTTTTCCCACTCTTTACCTTTGTGGGAGTTGTCGAACAATCTAAAAATAATACATAAGAATCTTATAAATGAAGATCAGTATATCAGTTTTATTATTCAAGTTGTCAAGAGAATATGGCTTAAATCTGCATCCAATTAGGTTTCCTAATACTTCTCCTTTTGCACATACCCTTTCAAAATCAAAGGTCTCTCTTTTACTGCAAGTGCCCTAGGATTAAATCCTGCCACTGTAGATCAACCAAGGTAGAGAAGCAGATATGAGAGCAACTTGAGAACAGGTTCCCAGAAAGGGATAAACCTAGAAGGGACAGAATCAGTTACTTCCAAATTCAATTCACTAATTAGTAAAGTCACCCCTTCTCGATTAGACATGAAGTAAAATATCTATATCTTCTAAAAATTTTGAAAAGGAGAGGGCAATGTATCCCCTTTGCATTACCTCACAGTATGTTCATAGTCCTCAGATCCTTGAGGTAATGCCTAAGGGATTCTTGTTCCAAAAACCTGTGTATATATGAACAAGTAATATTTTGGGTTCTAGAGTTGTGCTCCATGGTCTACAATGATGGCTTGGACTCTATACTTCTAAGACAATCTTTCAAAATTTACAGAAAAGTTATATAATTTTAAAGGTGGGAAGATTATAAAATGTAACTAAATACTTTTATAGATAAGGAATTTAAGGTTCATAGAATTTGAGAGGCTTGGCTGAAGACATGCATCTTGACTTTTCTACAAAAGGGAATCTTATTAATTTTGAGTGTTAGTGCCTTGCAAGTGCTTGGCACTCAACTCTACTTGTTGAATGAATGAAAGAAAAATGAAATTAAGAAGGCAAGAAGGAAGGAAGAAAAAAAAGAGAAGACACGGTCTCAACATTGATTTGTTACTAACACAAATATTTTGATATTATGTCACAGTTTCTGTGGGCCAGAAAGAAGAAAACCAGAGTTTTCAATCTACATTTGAACAGAACAGATAATTTAGACAGATATCTATCAACTGAATCAGAGCCTTCAAGATAAATAATGATATGATTAAAAACATTACTTTAACCAGCTAAAGCTACTAATTGATCCAACTTTCATTGAATTTTTTATAAATTGATAGCTTAAAAGTTCCCAAAGTTCTTTTAAAAGAAATATTATACAGATTTTTTTTGGACAGGAAATTTATTCACTAAGAGAAAAATACACTTGAATTCATAATTTTAAATTTTTTACATTTCTGATTTCCACTTTAGAAACAACTTTTTAGGGTCAATAGAAACCAATGGAAACTTTTTATGCATATTTGTTTGATAACAGAATGGGCAAATTTAATTCAGATGACCATTACATCTACTACTGTGGTCAAGAATCCCTTAGAAGAAATGGAGTAGCCCTCATAGTCAACAAAAGAGTCTGAAATGCAGTACTTGGGTGCAATCTCAAAAATGATAGAATGGTCTCTCTTTGTTTCCAAGGCAAACCATTCAATATCACAGTAATCCCAGTCTATGCCCAAACTACTAATGCCAAAGAAGCTGAAGTTGAATAGTTCTATGAAGACCTACAAGACTTTCTGGAACTAACATACACAAAAGATATCCTTTTCATAGAATACAAAGGAAGGAAGTCAAGAGATACCTGGAGTAACAGGCAAGTTTGGCCTCGGAGTACAAAATGAAGCAGGGCAAAGGCTAACAGTGTTTTGCCAAGAGAATGCACTGGTCATAGCAAACACTCTCTTTCAACAACACAAGCGATGACTCTACACATGGACATCAACAGATAGTCAATACCAAAATCAGATTGATTATATTCTTTGCAGCCAAAGATGGAGAAGCTCTATTCAGTCAGCAAAAACAAGACCGGGAGCTGACTATGGCTCAATCATGAACTCCTTATTACAAAATTCAGACTTAAATTGAAGAAACTAGACAGTCAGGTATGACCTAAATCAAATCCCTTACGATTAAACAGTGGAAGTGACAAATGGATTCAAGGGATTAGATCTGATAGGCAGTGCCTGAAGAGCTATGGACAGAGGTTTGTAGCCCTGTGCAAAAGGCTGTGATCAAAGCCACCCCCAGAAAAAGAAATGCAAAAAGGCAAAACGGTTGTCTAAGGAGGCCTTACAAATAGCTGAGAAAAGAGAACTGAAAAGCAAAGAAGAAAAGGAAAGATATATCCATCTGAATCCAGAGTTCCAAAGAATAGGGAGGAGAGATAAGAAAGCCTTCCTAAGTGATCAATGCAAAGAAACAGAGGAAAGCAATAAAATGAGAAAGACTAGAGATTTCTTCAAGAAAATTAGAGATACCAAGGGAACATTTCAGGCAAGGATGGGCACAATAAAGGACAGAAACAGTATGGACTTAACAGAAGCAGAAGATATTAAGAAGAGGTGGCAAGAATACACAGAACTATACAGACAAGATCTTAATTACCCAGATAACCATGATGGTGTTATCACTCACCTAGAGCCAGACCTTCTGGAGAGGGAAGTCAAGTGGGTCTTAGGAAACATCACTACAAACAAAGCTAGTGGAGGTGATGGAATTCCAGCTGAGCTGTTTCAAATCCTAAAAGATGATGCTGTTAAAGTGCTACACTCAATATGCCAGCAAATTTGGAAAATCAGCAGTGGCCACAGGACTGGAAACAGTGATTTCATGCCAGTCCCAGAGAAAGGCAATGTCAAATAATGTTCAAACTATCACACAATTGCACTCATCTTACACGCTAACAAAGTAATGCTCAAAATTCTCCAAGCTAGGCTTCAGCAATATGAGAAGTGAGAACCTCTAGATAAACAAGCTGGATTTAGAAAAAGCAAAGGAACCAGAGATCAAATTCCCAATATCCACTGGATCATCGAAAAAGCAAGAGAGTTCTGGAAAAACATCTACTTCTGCTTCATTGACTATGCTAAAGTCTTTGACTGTGTGCATCACAACAAACTGGAAAATTCTTAAAGAGATGGAAATACCAGACCACCTTCCTGCCTCCTGAGAAAATTGTATGCAGATCAAGAAGCAACAGTTAAACCAGACATGGAAAAATAGACTGGTTCCAAATTGGGAAAGGTGTACATCACGGTGGCAATATATATTGTCACCCTGCTTATTTAATTTATATTCAGAGTATATCATGCAAAATTCTGGACTGGATGATGCACAAGCTGAAACAAGATTGCTGGGAGAAATATCAATATCCTGAGCTATGTAGATGACACCACCCTCATGGCAGAAAGTCAAGGGAAACTTAAGAGCCTCTTGATGAAAGTGAAAGAAAAGAGTGAAAAGCCTGGCTTAAAACTCAGCATTCAGTAAACTAAGGTCATGGCATCCGGTCCCATCACTTCATGGCAAATAGATGGGGAAACAATGGACAGAGACAGACATTATTTTCTTGGGCTCCCAAATCATTGCAGATGGTGACTGGAGCCATGAAATTAAAAGACACTTGTTCCTTGGAAGAAAAGCTATGAGCAACCTAGACAGCATATTAAAAAGCAGAGATATTACTTTGCCAATAAAGTTACATCTAGTCACAGCTATGGTTTTCCTGTAGTCACGTATGGATGTGAGATTTGGACCATAAAATAAGCTGAGTGCTCCAATAGTTTTGCTACCTCATGCGAAGAACTGACTCTTTGGAAAGACCCTGATGCTGGGAAAGATTGAAGGCAGGAAGAGAAGGGGATGACAGAGGATGAGATTGCTGGATGGCATCACTGACTCAATGGACATGAGTTTGAGCAAGCTCGGGGAGTGGGCGATAGACAGGGAAGACTGGCTTGCTGCAGTCCATGGGGTTGCAAAGAGTTGGACATGACTGAGCAAGAGAACTGAACTGAACTGAACTTGATGTTGCAGTTGAAGGGTCTGAAATCTTATCCTTCTGGCTAGCAAACAGGTTGCTGCTGCTAAGTCACTTCAGTCATGTCCAACTCTGTGCAATCCCATAGATGGCAGCCCACCAGGCTACTCCGTCCCTGGGATTCTCCAGGCAAGAACACTGGAGTGGGTTGCCATTTCCTTCTCCAGTGCTTGAAAGGGAAAATTGAAAGTTAAGTCGCTCAGTCGTGTCTGACTCCTAGCGACCCCATGGACTGCAGCCTACCAGGCTTCTCCATCCATGGGATTTTCCAGGCAAGAGTACTGGAGTGGGGTGCCATTGCCTTCTCCGAGCAAGCAGGTTAGCCTGACACAATTTTTAGGATGCTGGCAAGAAAACCCAAGAATCCTTAGTTAGAGATAAAGGACTTTATATCTAATGACCTTGAGCAGTGTGACCTATTTATATTGGTTCTCTTTAGCCCCAAGTCCCACATAGTGTCCTGAAGGATGTTTGTAATGAATTGTGTTACAGGAGCGGGGACTGGATGTTTTCTGATGGTCAGTACACATCTCTGTTCTTTGCTCTGGAGGAGACACTGTCTCTCTCCTCTAGGGCAGGAAACACACTTTAGAGGAAGATACTCTTTATCTTTCAAGGGTGTTGGCTATACGAACATTGCCATGAAGAGTTCTTCAGTTGCTCAATCGTGTCAGACTCTGTGTGACCCCCTGGACTACAGCCCATCAGGCTTTCCCTGGAATAAATGGTAGTCAGTACCTTTCCAATGTGTGTAGAACCATGAGACACTCCTGAAAAACTGTCTCTCCATAGCTTTCTCTTGAATTAGGCAAAGTACATAAGTACAAAGCCTCCAGTGTTTATTGAGAATCTACTCTGTAAAACTTAGTATTTGGCACTGAATGATACATAGTGGTAGAGAAGCCACATTTCATATCCTTAAGGAGTTAAAGGATGTGTGTACACACATAATTTAAAGCACAGTAGTGTAAGTGCTCTGTCTGAGACAATTCACAGAGAACTTAACAATGTTAGCCCTTGAACAGACATGCTCGAATCCCTATAGCACAGTAGATGACAGCTGAGGCTGAACTATCTGAGTTTAAATCCAAGTCCCACCAATCAGCATCTCACAAGCAGTATTTACCTTCTCTGTCTTCAGCCCTTACTGGTGAAATTTCTATTACTCCCTGCCTCACAGGGTAGTCGGTCTTCCCTGGTGGCTCACTGGTAAAGAATCTGCCTGCAATGGAGGAAGGAGCCAGGGGTTTGACCCGTGGATCTGGAAGAGCCCCTGGAGGAGCAAATGCATCCCACTCCAGTATTCTTGCTGGAGAGTCCCATGGACAGAGGAGCCAGGCGGGCTACAGTCTCTGGGCTCGAAAAGAATCGGCCGAGAAAGAAGCAATTGAGCATGTATACAAAAGGTACTTGGGAGGATTGAATGATTTACTACAGGGAAGAGCTGAGAATAGTTTCTAAAACATGCTATCTGTTGCAAAAATGTTAGCTCCATTAAATAGGACTTTTATCATTTTTTATCATTGTGACCTTAAAAAAAACAACTTCCTTTCTGAGTCACATTTTCCTTACTTATAAAGTGGGAGTAATATTATCTCATTAATTGATGTGATTCATCAATTAAAGGCATAATGAATATGCTTAATAAAGACTTAAAACTTGCAGCTGCTATTATTAACAAAAGGATATATACTACATATAATTCAAAGGATAAATTTGGCTTTCTTCTTTTTGCCTTTTATATTTCTTTCCCTGAGTCACAGCTGGTAGACTAATGCAATAGGGGTGGGGTGGGGCATGGAGAGAAAGGAAAACATACCAGAGATCAACACCTGGTTCTATTCTTGATTTTTGTCATTAACCAATTTATTATACAAATACATATGTATTATTTATACAGTATACAATATACTTTGTATATTGACTGACCAGTGCTTGGCAAAAGATAAACATGGCAGGATCCCTTGCCTTTAACAAACTCTCAGTAGTGTCCCAAGTCACTTGCATTCTTCTGTGCAGCCCAGAGGAAGCTAGAGTGACCAGGTGGTCACATTTGACCTGAGTCATGAAAGGTGGGCCAGGACACCATGAACAAAAATCAGAGATCAGAAAGCAACTTAGTGTGTTTTGAGAAAACTTAGTGTGTTTTGAGTCTGAGGAATAGGTTGGGTTGATTGGGGAAGCATGCAGGGTAGCATCTAAATGCATTAAAGGCTTAATCTTAATTCCATATGTCCTGCAAAGCTATTAAGGACTTTTTAAAATAAAAATCATTGGAGTATATTTGATTTATAATGTGTTAGTTTCAGGTAAACAGCAAAGTGATTCAGTTGTACATATATGTGTGTGTGTATTTGTGTGTGTGTTAGTCCTTTAGTCACGTATGACTCTTTGCAACCTGATGGACTGTGGCCTGCCAGGCTCCTCTTGTCCATGGAATTCTCTTGGCAAGAATACTGGAATGGGTTGCCATTTCCTTCTCCAGGGGATCTTCCTGATGCAGGGATCGAATCTGGGTCTCTTGCGTTACAGACAGACTCTTTCCATCTGAGCCACCAGGGAAGTCCCATACACACATACACACACACACACACACATACACACATATATATATGTAAAGATATGTATATATATTAAGACTATTTTCCCTTATAGATTATTATAAAATATTGAATACTGTTCCCTGTTTTATACAGTACATTGGCTGTCTATTTGTCACTGGGCAAAGCTGGGCAAGAGCAGGACACTTAGAGAACAATCACACTTAAGCCTGTCCATCCTGGAGATAAAACTGACCCCATCCTTCTGTGTTATATTAACAAGTAAAGAGAAGTGCTTTGAACTTAAAAGCAATAGAAGGAATCATCCCTCCACACAAAGTGTTTCCCTTATCCTTAGTTGTTGGAGGCTACAAATACCTGATTAAGTCCCTAAAATAGAAATGCTGACCACTGAGTTAGGGAAAAGACAAGGCTTTGGGATTAAACTAAAAACTACTTCAGTAGCTCAGTGATGGGCAGATGGGGCATGGCCAGGGATTAGAAGTGAATTGCCTTGATGTTCATGAGATAATTCAATCAGCCCCCACCCCACCTCCAGGCCTGCAGTAATTCTATTTCACTATTTAAAGTTAAAAATACTGCTCTGTGGGAGCAGTGTTTCTTATTTCTTAACACGTGAGACAGTTTTTTTCAAATATTTACCCAACTTTACAGTGTTTAGTATTTGAACTGTGTTGTTGGAGAAGACTCTTGAAAGTCCCTGGGACAGCAAGGAGATCCAACCAGTCCATCCTAAAGGAAGTCAGTCCTGAAAATTCATTGGAAGGACTGATGCTGAAGCTGAAACTCCAATACTTTGGCCACCTGATGTGAAGAACCGACTCATTTGAAAAGACCCTGATGCTGGGAATGATTGAAGGCAGGAGGAGAAGGGGACAGCAGAGGATGAGATGGTTGCATGGCATCACCGACTTAATGGATGTGAGTTTGAGTAAACTCCGGGAGTTGGTGATGGATAGGGAGATTTGGCATGCTGCAGTCCATGGGGTCACAAAGAGTCGGACATGACTGAGTGACTGAACTGAGCTGACAGTGTTTAGTGGAGTTAGGTATTGAATTGCCAGAGACGTGCATTTTATTGTAATGCTTATTGGAAGGCAGTTGACACACTAATCCCCAATCCCTGGCACAAAATATTCTCGTTAACTATTACCTTCATCCAACAAGTAACCTCTCGGCAGTGCTCTCGCTCTGTAGGCAAGCCCATCTTCAGCCCCTGCAGCTCAAGCGAGAGCTGTCAACAGTTCTTTCAATTCAGCTGTCAAGCCAGGTGTGGTGAGTGGAGTGCTGCACTCTGATGTTAATGATGGATTAATTAAACTGCTGTGTATGCAGGCACTGGAATCTGGAGAGCTGTCTGTGTGCTGCTTCCGGAGGGGCTTTCGAGGCAGGCTTCTGTGTACTCCTTGGGGGCTTCCTCTCTACTTGGCAACAGGTCTGTACACTCCTCTTCAAAAGCAAACAATCAGCTTATCTGAATTAAAACCAAACAACCCCATGACTAATTCACTAAAGCTCGTGATCTAGACAGAGAAAGCACAGTGCTTACTTGACAGGTCATGAAAGGAGGTGGAGGAGGTGTCCCTTTTCTCTTCACTCTTGTGGAGTGGCCTCATCTATTGCTTATGGTCATCAACCAGTGACACATTGGTTATGCTTCTTAGCTTCTAAGAGTATAGAATTTTGCAATATTTATTCTCACTTTATTTAAATTTTTCTAAAGAAAGTGAAGACTAGTTGATTTACAGTGCCATTAATTTCAGGTGTACAGCAAAGTGATTCAGTTATATATATGTGTGTGTGTATGTATGTTTTCTTTTTCAGATTCTTTTCCTTTATACGTTACTACAAAATATTGAGTATAGATCCTTGTGTTATAAAGTAGGTCCTTGTTGGTTATCAACTGTACATGTTGATCCCAACCTCCTAATTTATCCCACTTCTCACTTCCTTTGGTAACCATAAGTTTGTTTTCTATGTCTGTGGGTCTATTTCTGTTTTGTATATAAATTCATCTGTATCATTTTTTTTTAGATTCCACATAAAAGTGATCTCGTATGATATCTGTCTTTGTCTAGCTTACTTCACTTAGTGTGATAATCTCTATGTCCTGCAGTGTTGCTGCAAATGGCATTATTTCATTCTCTTTTGTGGCTAATGTTCCACTGTATACATACACATACCACTCTTTATCCATTCCTCTGTCAATGGATATTTAGTTTGCTTCCATGTCTTGGCTATTGTAAATAGTGCTGCAGTGAACACTGGGGTGGATATATCTTTTCAAATTATGTGTTTCTCCAGATACATGCTCAGGAGTGGGACTGCAGGATCATATGGTAGTACTATTTTTAGTTTTTTAAGGAATCTCCATACGCTTCTCCATAGTGGCTCTAACAATATTTAAATGTTTCCTATAATTTTTTTTTTCCGAGAATGACCTTGTCAACAAGGTTGCTGCCCTTTGAAACTGTTTCACTTCCATAATAGTTGCCTCTTGAGCATCAGTTAGGTTGGTTTTCTAATCAGTGTGTCTCTCTGTTACATTATCTCCATTTTACTCATGGGTAGTGTTCTATCTGTTAATACCTTGCTTAGGACTTAGGGACCTGTTGCCCAAGGACTCCAATGCTTTGACCTCAGATTAAACTTCATTGTATCTTGAATACAAATTACAGGTTTCCATCTCTTTTAGATAGAATAATATTGTAGCAGTGTTAAAGTGGCCCCATGGACTGCAGCCTACCAGGCTCCTCCATCCATGGGATTTTCCAGGCAAGAGTACTGGAGTGGGTTGCCATTTCCTTCTCCAGGGGATCTTCCTGACCCAGGGATCGAACCCAGGTCTCCCGCATTGTAGACAGACACTTTACCGTCTGAGCCACGAGGGAAGTCCATAATAGTAACTACAATTGAGCATTTATTACAAAACATAATTTTATATTATCTTTTTTAGTCCTTTTCACAGAAGTTAAAGTTTAAAGAGAGTAGTTAACTTGCTCAGAGTTGTATAGCTCATAAGGAAGAGTGGAATACATTTGGTGAAGATGGATATGGAAGATTCAATAGGGATTTATTAGGGAGGAAAGGGGGAAACCAGAAGGAAACAAGCCTAGGATGTGGGCAACTCAGAGGCACAATGCCTTACACAGGCACGACTTAATAGGCACAATGCTTATTAGGAAACTATGGTGGATCAGATGGGAAAGAATCTGCCTGCAAGGCAGGAGACCTGGGTTTGATCCCTGGGTTAGGAAG
This sequence comes from Bos javanicus, assembly GCF_032452875.1. Classification (NCBI taxonomy): domain Eukaryota; kingdom Metazoa; phylum Chordata; class Mammalia; order Artiodactyla; family Bovidae; genus Bos; species Bos javanicus. The sequence goes on from NC_083881.1 coordinate 40,464,884, forward strand.
ATCCTCTGGAGAAGGGAACAGCAACCCACTCCATTACTCTTGCCTGGAGAATTCCATGGACAGAGGAGCCTGGCAGGCTACAGTCTATGGGGTTGCAGAGTCAGACACAACTGAGCAACTAACATACATACACACACACACACACACACACACACACACATGCGCGCGCGCACACACACACACACACACACACACAGAACCTGGTACCACTGAAACACACATATGTTGAGCAGAGAGGCAGCAAGAGGGTGAATTGAAAATACCATGATAAAAAGTCTGAACTTGGCTTTATTCTTCTCACCAAGAGGAACAAATGAAAAGACACAATCAGATTAGTATTAGGGAGGTAACAAATGAATAATAAATAAACAAAATAGATAACTAACAAGGATATAATATACAGGGAACTCTGTTCAATACCCTGGAATAACCTAAATGGGAAAAGAATTTGAAAAAGGATACACGAGTAACTGAATCACTTTGCTGTTCACCTGAAACTAACACAACATTATTAATAACTATAATATGAATTAAAGGGTTTTTTTTACAAAAAAGATAATGGCAATAAAGAGGATGCGTTGAGGCGAGAGTGTCCAGTAGGGGAATACAATTAAGGAGTTGTACACTGACAAATTTGCCTTTGGTGCAGAAAGCAAAGCACAAAGATGGACAAGTGTATACTCATTTTATTACAATCTGCTCTAGGAGCTGCTCGACTTGGAAAATGTCTGACAACTGAACACACAAGCACTTGCCTCCTAATAATAATAGCTAAAATCTGAGTGACTAACACACGCCAGGTACTGTTTTAATTTCTTTACAGGTGTTATCTCATTAATCCTCACAATAATAAACCTATGAGTACACAAAAGGAAGTGGAGGAACCAGGTGATGAATCCATGGAGGGTGGTTTGCAGATTTGCTATCTTCACAACAGAATAAGATGATATTTTAGATAGATATTTTTTATTTCATTTACTGTATTAGCAACTGCACTTTACCACCCAGGAACATTTACAACGCAAATTTAGATGTCATATCTATCGTTGTCAATAACAAGGTGTCCTGTTTTGTTGGGGGAACTCTCTGAAGAGATGTAGGAGAATTCAGGGGATTGTACTTTCTTGGAGAATTTTAACATTTTAGGAATGACAATTAGATCCTATTAGATCTGGATATGGGGAAATATTTTATAAACTACCTTACAAGTTCTCTCCAGAAAAATAAATTCTGAATGGCTTAAATGTGCACTACTGTCAAATGGATTTAAAACAGAGTGAAGGGACCCTAAGCAAAGGGTAATGATAGCAATAATAATGATAAATGGCAATGCATTGGGTTAGGAACAGGGTGCACAGTTGGCTGCTTTTATTTAAGATGTCTTGGTAATGTTAAGGCTGCAAAAAGCATTAATAAATGAGTGTGTAATGTTGTAATCTGAAATCTTTTACAGTGATCTTACTCCTTCTCAGTGTAATTATTTGTTGCTATTGTTATTTAATGAAAGATAACAACATCACAACAATTAGCTTGCGTGATATCTTAAGAATCACAAATATCTCAAGAACTGTCTGGTTGTTTGTTTAGTGTTATATAAGCCAGGACCACACAACTGCCAAAGTGAACACACTGAGTTTTCAAGGTGGAGAAAAAGGAAAAATCTAAGTGGACTTCAGTTTCAGCCAATGATATTATTTTTTTGCTCTTTTATTACCACTGGAATGCTCCAAATAGAGTCACAATGTATGTTAACCAGCTCATATGTAGCTTGAAATGGTAAAAGCAGACCAATGAAAATGAAATTAACAATAAACATATATTCACTTTCAAAAGAGAAGATTGACTGTAAAATTATTTTAGTGTGTATATGTAAATTGTCAGCTACGACTTCATAATTTGTAATGGTATTCAGCTTGGCAATGTTTACACTTGTTAATGACTTCCTTTATGAGTGATAATTGATCTACTTCATTATCATATTAAATCCCTGATCATATGCCATTAGGTCTGAAGTAATAAATGATCTGTGTGATTTTTAGTGTAATGAACTAATTAGACTAATTAAAATCAATATGTGTGCCAATATTATACTTTGAGTCCAAATGTTCCTTCTTACTCCGCTGGCTTAAAATCAGCAACTCAGTAAAAAGGATCTAATGCTGATTTATGAGCACTTGAGGAACATGAGGCAGAATAAATTGCTTGTGGTAGTAGAGACAGCATTAGTGGAGTATAAGATACTAAGTGCATTGTAAGGTCAACAATAAGGGTGTATTTACACATGTAGTTATATGGCACCTTAAACCTCTTCTTAATATATCAGAACATCCCAGCAAAATTATTTGGTTTAAATACCAGTGTGATTCCTCTTCCTTTGTTCAGAAATAACATTAAAAAAACACAAGCATTTCAATTAGGTAATCAGTGTTCAATATAATGAAAATATGCATATTCAGTTTGATAAATGTTTTTCAACAATTGATTTATTTACATTAGAGTGAAGCAAACGTATTCTGAAGCCAAGGTTAAAATAAAAATCAGTGTATATACATTTTTTATTATTCATTCAGGAATCTATAGAGATTTTAAATGATAATTTTAGAGAACATATAGATAAATTCTTCAAAACTAAGCTCCTACGTCATTTTTTGAGGAATATCTCCCCGACTCTCAAGACTGTAACTTACCCCTCACTTAAATGCTCACCCAAATACTTCTTTTTGTTGTTGTTGTTGTTATTTACCAAATTTTCAATTGTAGGATTGATTGATTAGTGAAGATTGAATTTCTGGGCTGTAACCTTCGGAAGGACAGGATCACATATCTGATTCTTACCTAGACAGTGCCTTGCTCACAGAAAGCAAAATCTGTTTAATTTTCTCTTAAATATATATAAATTTCTTTGCTATTTTTCAAGTTTAAGTAAATTTTAGATAACCCAGATGGGAGCTAGATATTATTCCACAACAGTCAATAGGTAGCTTGAAAACAAATTTAAAAAACAATTAAAATCAGATAGCCTATAACATAGGGAACTGTATTCAATATTCTGTAATAAACTATAATGCAAAATGATCTGAAAAATTATATATATATATATATATATAATTGAATCACTTTTCTCTACACAAGAAACTAACACAACATTATAAATCAACTATATTTCAGTAAAACAACAAATAAACAAAAATACTTCCCTTCTGGATCAGAAAAAAAGATTGGATAGCTGTATTTTCTTCACAGAATCTGGTCTATGTCTTCCATGCTTATTTCCCTTCAGAGCCGGTAGAAGTTGCAGGCAGTAAAGGAAGCTGAATTGGAACATAGAACTTTGGGCTTATTCACTGGATGCCAGGGACTTTCCAGGTGGCTCAGTGGTAAAGAATCTGCCTGCCAATGCACACATTAAATGCCTGATTGATGGTTGTTTGTTTTTTTCCTCTCATCCAATAAAAGGGCTCATGTGTGTGTGTGTGTATGTGTGTGTGTATATGTTCTTAGATGCTCAGTTGTGTCCGACTCTTTGAGACCTCATGGACTGTAGCCCGCCAGGCTCTTCTGTCCATGGAATTCTCCAGGCAAGAATACTGGAGTGAGTTTCCATTTCCTACTCTGGGGGATCTTCCCCAGCTAGGGATCGAACCGATATCTGTTGTGTCTCCTCCATTGACAGGTGATTTCTTTACCGTCTAAGCCACTAGGGAAGCTCCAAGAACTTCTAGATGTTGCCAACTAGTGGGACCAGCATATATTATCTTTGGATACTCCTCTAAAGATATTGCTGTCAGCTTTTTGTTTACCTGTGTATTATGATTATCCAAGTATAGGTAGTCATTGAACATGAAAATTTGAGTTTGGGAATAAAATCTTTAGTGACTGATTATGATTGACTTTAGGCATTGAATATGAAACAGAAACTTAAGGCATCTTCTCCATCCCATTCAGGATCTTTCTTATTTTTCCTTTCCTCACATTCCCCATAGGCTTCTGCTAATCATTTGTGCTTTCATTTATTCAAAAATAAACACATATTTATTGAGAGTTTATGCCAGGCACCGTCCTTGCTTCTTTGGTAAAGAGTATTGGATCCCTGGTCCAAATCTACATCTCATCTAGGAAGAAAGGGAAGATGTGCATGTAAATAATTCTAATTTCAAATGATATGTTCTAATCTCTAATCTCAAATAAATCTTTGAGCATCTCAATTAAATCACATATGAAATTTAAAGAGGGGCAATTACTTCTAGCAGGGTAATTTAGGAAGGTTTTATAAGGGAGGTGACATTCAAATTGAACTTCAGTGGCTAGAAAGAATTTCGTCAGGTGGGCATGGAAAGTAACCACATTGGAGAGGATGAAAAGCCTCATCAATATGCCTATTCTAGAAGAGGGTGAACTACCAAATGCACACTAACTAGATGGATGAAGGCAGTGGTATAAATTAGCACAAATATGCATTATAGATGACTCCTTTCTACTGCTTTCAAATACTTGGAATCATTGTGAGTTTTATAAAGTAATATCTAATAGAGGTTTGAAGTAATTTTTTAAAGGTGAGATGTGTGTATAATATTACAGGTTGTTGAGAACTTCTAACACATAATGAGAATCTTTATGGAACACTGATTTCAAGCCACAGAATCTAATAATATTTTATCACATAAAAAAAGTGCAGTTCACTAGATTTCCTTGGTGGTGGAGGGTAGGGATGAATGGTATCGACAGATACATTAAAAGAAAGCTTGTAAGAAATGCTCTTAAATCTTAGGCAGAATCCCAATATCTAACAAAAATAAGTGTGGACCTCCTCTCATTGAAACTAGAATCAATCCATTCTCTGGTTCATCTGTTTATTTCTCGAAACAGAGTCTAAAGTCTCCTCATGCCTATGCCCAACACAGGATGAAAACTTGCCCAGGCTGTACTTATTAATGTTATGATATGTGGAATTAGCTCAGAGCATTGGCAGCTCCAGGTGACACTCAAAAATGTTATTGTGATTATGGCTGTTATCCTTACATGAGGGCTTCCCTGTTGTCTCAGTAGTAAAGAATCAGCCTGAAATATAGTAGTTGCAGGAGACTCTGGTTTGATCCCTGGGTGGGGAAGATCCCCTCGAGGAGGGCGTGGCAAGCCACTCCAGTATTCTTGCCTGGAGAATCCCATGGACAGAGGAGCCAGGCAGGCTATAGTCCATAGGGCCACAAAGATACGGACACGACTGAAGGACTTAGCATGTACACATGCATCCTTACATGGAAACTCAGGAGAAAATTTGGAGTATTCAGTTACAATTTTTGTTGAGAATTGTGATTTTTAAGTATATAGTTTCAATTTCCAAAGTCTGTAAGTTATGTTTAAAATGGAGGTTTTGAGCTAAACAATAAAGTTTTAAAATTTATTTCCAGGACATTGTACAGGAGACAGGGATCAAGACCATCCCCATGGAAAAGAAATGCAAAAAAGCAAAATGGCTGTCTGGGGAGGCCTTACAAATAGCTGTGAAAAGAAGAGAAGCGAAAAGCAAAGGAGAAAAGGGAAGATATAAACATCTGAATGCAGAGTTCCAAAGAATAGCAAGAAGAGATAAGAAAGCCTTCTTCAGTGATCAATGCAAAGAAATAGAGGAAAAACACAGAATGGGAAAGACTAGAGATCTCTTCAAGAAAATCAGAGGTACCAAAGGAACATTTCATGCAAAGATGGGCTTGATAAAGGACAGAAATGTATGGACCTAACAGAAGCAGAAGATATTAAGAAGAGATGGCAAGAATACACGGAAGAACTGTACAAAAAAGATCTTCACGACCCAGATAATCACGATGGTGTGATCACTGAGCTAGAGCCAGACATCCTGGAATGTGAAGTCAAGTGGGCCTTAGAAAGCATCACTACGAACAAAGCTACTGGAGGTGATGGAATTCCAGTGGAGCTATTCCAAATACTGAAAGATGATGCTGTGAAAGTGCTGCACTCAATATGCTAGCAAATTTGGAAAACTCAGCAGTGGCCACAGGACTGGAAAAGGTCAGTTTTCATTCCAACCCCAAAGAAAGGCAATGCCAAAGAATGCTCAAACTACCGCATAATTGCACTCATCTCACATGCTAGTAAAGTAATGCTTAAAATTCTCCAAGCCAGGCTTCAGAAATATGTGAACCGTGAACTTCCTGATGTCCAAGCGGTTTTAGAAAAGGCAGAGGAACCAGAGGTCAAATTTCCAACATCCGCTGGATCATGGAAAAAGCAAGAGAGTTCCAGAAAAACATCTATTTCTGCTTTATTGACTATGCCAAAGCCTTTGACTGTGTGGATCACAATAAACTGTGGAAAATTCTGAAAGAGAGGGGAATACCAGACCACTTGATCTGCCTCTTAAGAAATTTGTATGCAGGACAGGAAGCAACAGTTAGAACTGGACATGGAACAACAGACTGGTTCCAAATAGGAAAAGGAGTACGTCAAGGCTGTATATTGTCACCCTGTTTATTTAACTTATATGCAGAGTACATCATGAGAAACGCTGGGCTGGAAGAAACACAAGCTGGAATCAAGATTGCCGGGAGAAATATCAATAACCTCAGATATGCAGATGACACCACCCTTACGGCAGAAAGTGAAGAGGAACTAAAAAGCCTCTTGATGAAGGTGAAAGTCGAGATGAAAAAGTTGGCTTAAAGCTCAACATTCAGAAAATGAAGATCATGGCATCTGGTCCCATCACTTCATGGGAAATAGATGGGGAAACAGTGGAAACAGTGTCAGACTTTATTTTTGGGGCTCCAAAATCACTGCAGATGGTAACTGCAGCCATGAAATTAAAAGACGCTTACTCCTTGGAAGGAACGTTATGACCAACCTAGATAGCGTATTCAAAAGCAGAGGCATTACTTTGCCAACAAATGTTTGTCTAGTCAAGGCCATAGTCACATCTCTTTGAATTTTTCCTGTGGTCATGTATGGATGTGAGACTTGGACTGTGAAGAAGGCTGAGCGCCAAAGAATTGATGCTTTTGAACTGTGGTGTTGGAGAAGACTCTTGAGAGTCCCTTGGACTGCAAGGAGATCCAACTAGTCCATTCTAAAGGAGATCAGCCCTGGGATTTCTTTGGAAAGAATGATGCTAAAGCTGAAACTCCAGTACTTTGGCCACCTCGTGCGAAGAGTTGACTCATTGGAAAAGACTCTGATGCTGGGAGGGATTGGGGGCAGGAGGAGAAGGGGACGACAGAGGATGAGATGGCTGGATGGCATCACTGACTCGATGGACATGAGTCTGAGTGAACTCCGGAAGTTGGTGGTGGACAGGGAGGCCTGGCGTGCTGCAATTCATGGGGTTGCAAAGAGTCAGACACGACTGAGTGACTGATCTCATCTGATCTGATCTGATGATTTCACTATCGATAGTATTTTAACCTATTAAAATGGGGATATTCAAGTTGTTGAAAAAACACTTTAAATAGAATAATCCTCTAACGGATAAACAATGACAAAAAAATACTTTATTTATGAAATAAATAAAAATGAAATTTAGGTGTATTGGGGGAATAATGTTTTGGGTAGAGAGATAGTCAAGTCCATGGGAGCTGCCTGGGACTGTTCTTAGAATCAGAACTAATGTATTTACTGCATTCTTGTTTTTTTTTTAATGCTACTCAGTGACCTCCACCAGTTCCCTAAATTTCCTCTCCCTATCCTCATATATCTACATCTGCTTTTCTTTTTTTATTTCAGCCTCTCTCTTGCTCTCCTCCTGTCTCTCAACCAATGATTCCTAGTCTGGAGAGGAAAGATTTGTGTAAACAAGATGTTTTATTTTATCTGTCAATTCTTATTTTTTTAAATAGACATCTCTGTCTATCTAAATGTATTTATTCTGATGGAGAATTTGTCATTTTGCACTATTTAAGTCTTCAAGGAGCAGAAGCTTATTTCTGTTTTAATATTGAAGGCCTGCCCTATGATCTTTTCACAACTGTTCTCTAAACATCCCTGGTTCATTTTTCCAGGCCGTCTTGAGGTCTTTGACTTTCAAACACAGTTGCTAAATAAAATAGATGACTGGGTGTTTTGCTTCTCCGAGGCTAGTCTCTCTCATCTGATTCTAATAAATGAAACAAGGCTCAATTGACAAAAAAAAGTGAAAAGTGGAAGTTGCTTAGTTGTGTCTGACTCTTGTCGGTGGTTTGATCCAAGGAGCTCTGGAGCCAAAGGATGGGCTCAGAATCCCCATTCATATCTCAGTAGCTACCTGGCCTTAAGTGAAAGTATGAAAGTAAAAGTTGCTCTGTCCTGTCCCACTCTTTGCGACCGCATGGAGTATATAGTTCATGGAATTCTCTAGGCCAGGATACTGGAGGGGGTAACCCTTTCCTTCTCCAGGGCATCTTCCCAACCTAGGGATCGAATCCAGGTCTCCCACATTGCAGGCAGGTTCTTTACCAGGTGAGCCACAAGAGAAGCCCAAGAATACTGGAGTGGGTAGCTTCTCTCTTCTCCAGTGGATCTTTGCAACCCAGGAGTCAAACCAAGGTCTCCTGATTTGCAGGTGGATTCTCTACCAACTGAACTCATGGAGGGCAGTAATATTGTTGCATTACCCTGGTGAATTATCCGAGTCATGTGACTGGGCGGTGGGAGGCTATGTAGGTGGACGCCGTGTAGATGACATCAAGTTGGAAACAGCATTAGACATGGGTTGTGACCTTGGGTTGGTTTTAGCTCTGCTATTGATTAGTTCCTAATCCAGAGAAACTCATCGAAAAGTGAAGATGATAGCACCTATTGTATTGTAGCATTTAAAGCTTACATAACATGCCATATGTGAAAGCAATGGACAAACTCCAAAACACTGTACAAATTTAAGGTTTTATTATTAATTCTTATAAATAATAAATTTTATTTGCATATTTAAATCTTGGAAAAAATACAAATTTCATGTTGGTAGGGTATGGAAGATGAAAAATTAAAATTATAATCTATGTGTAGATAAGAAGAAGAAACCCTTATCTGTAAAAGAGGGTTAAATAATAGAAAAAGGACCAAAATAAGAGCTCTAAAAATTTTTTTTATCATATTTATGATTGAGATTGAATGATATGACTTGAATTTACTCTCTGCTTGTGAATTATACAAATGTTCAACACCATCTTATCTATAATATTTATGCTCAAACTTTTGTGAATTATTTTAAATCAGTGGCACAAAACAAAGAATTGCCACATTGTAATTATATGCTTTTCTAGACAGTTAAATATATATAGACAGAATATTATTTACTTTATTTAACAGTCTAATAAGCCAAGTAAAATTATGCAATTTTGTATATAACTGCATATACTTTAATTTTGAATGGGACAAGTGTTATTGTCACTTTTTGAACAAGAAAAATATTTAAAACAATTTTGGACACAAGATTAGAAGAAGGCAACAGAGGATGAGATGGTTGGATAGCATCACTGTCTCAATGGACATAAGTTTGAGCAAACTCCAGGAGATAGTGAAGGACAGGAAACCCTGATGTGCTGCAGTTCATGGGGTTGCAAAGGGTCAGACACTACTTCGCAACTGAACAACAACAGCAAGAATTTCAGTTTAATATATATCTCATTTTCCAGTACTGAAACTTCTCCACAGAAGAACTTCCACAAGTGAAAGAACATTTTAATATTATGTATTGTGTATTATTCATTTCTTTTGTTTCTTTGTTCTATTATATTCTACATAGGACTGAAATCACGTGATATTTATCTTTCTCCATCTAACTTATTTCACTTGGCATTAATACCCTCAAGATCCATCTGTGTCGTTGCAATTAGCAGGATCCTACATAATGTACATCTTTAATATGCCATTCCAAAACTCAAAATGTAACTGACATTGAGACATTTTCCAGCTGAACACCTATACTGAATTTAGTAGCATGTTAATTTTAACATGCTACTTTCAGAGAGACGTTTTACAAAAAGGAGCCATAAACACTTTATGGTTTTGTTTAATGTATATTTAATATATATTTGTGCATTTTAGGAGCAGATTTGTTTCTAATGAGGTTTTGTATTTCTTTTAATTCATAAATACTTTTGTTGTTTTCTTTTGCGTGTTAAGTGATACTTTGTGAATTTCTCAAACAGACATTTTTCAAATACAATGTCTCAATGGATACATCATCTCAAGAGCTTTTCTTAAGGGCTTACCACTAAGGATCTCACCACTACATTCTTCTGTCCATATTATACTTCACCCCACCTTTGTTCTAACAATTATCAACAATTTTTACACCTGTACACATGATTTTCTCTCCATTTTATTAATAGATTCTGAGTTGTTTGAGGGTGGGGTATGTCTCATTTGTAGTTGCTCAAATAATGTTTTTGGAATAAAATTATAAAGTAGGAAATGATATTTAAAAGACTTCATTTATAATGCTGTTAAAAAAATTACCAGCTGAATAAAGAATTCTAACTTTCCTAAAACCTGTGTCTGATGAATATCAAATTCTTCATATGGGCTAGCAACAAAGTCTTTTCATATATTGACATTAATACATCTATATAACATGCCACAGAGAAGGCAATGGCACCCCACTCCAGTACTCTTGCCTGGAAAATCCCATGGACGGAGGAGCCTGCTAGACTACAGTCCATGGGGTCACTAAAATCAGACACGACTGAGCGACTTCACTTTCACTTTTCACTTTCCTGCATTGGAGAAGGAAATGGCAACCCACTCCAGTGTTCTTGCCTGGAGAATCCCAGGGACGGGGGAGCCTGGTGGGCTGCCGTCTATGGGGTCCCAAAGAGTCGGACACGACTGAAGCAACTTAGCATACCATGCCACAGGACTCTTACACAAGAATCTAGCTGAGAAAGTCTTTTATAAAATAGAAAATACTATAAAATGTAGTGCTTCATAGAAGAAATTAGAAGAACAGAGATAGTTGTCACCATCATTATGAATGATTTGTTCTAGCGAGACATTCAGTGCTCAAATCATCCAGGCTTCTTATTTATTCTCAGATTTATACTTAGAATACTTATTCATTTCCTTACTTATACTGGTGTCTTTAGTTTGGGGGCTTCTGCAATGGCTCAGTGGTAAAGAATCTACCTGACAAGCAGGAGATGAGGGTTCAGTCCCTGGGTAGGGGACGATCCCCTGGAGAAGGAAATAGCAACCCACTCCAGTGTTTTGCTGGGAAATCCCATGGACAGAAGGAGCCTGGCAGCCTACAGTCCATGAAATATCAAAAGAGTTGGCTACAAATTAGCTAGTAAACAACAAGCTTGCTTTAAATCCTTTCATGGAATCCTTTAGCAGTGACTTCACACAATATTATGATCATTCTTTGTCATTATTGTGTTTGATACATTGAATCCACTTGCTTGCTTTTGGTGTGTATATGTGTGTGTGCTCAGTTGTTCAGTCGTGTCTGACTCTTTGCAGCCCCATGGACTGTAGCCCGCCAGGCTCCTCTGTCCATGGGATTTTCCAGGCAAGAATACTGGAGTGGGTTGCCATTTCCCCCTCTAGGGGATCTTCCTGACCCAGGAATTGAACATGCATCTCCTGTGTCTCCTGCATTGGCAGGCAGGTTCTTTACCACTGAGCCGTCTGGGAAGCAACCACCTAAAAATTTGTTTCAATGTTGTTGGAATCATTAATTAAATTGCACTGCACATACCTGGTTTAGACACGCAAAGCAAATAGGCCAATTGAACTTTAAATTATTAGAATAAAAGAAAAATAAAAACCTGACTTGAGAAGATTCATCTTAATATCTTAGATTGTTGATTATTTCTGCCACCTAGTTCCCTAAGTTGTCTCTGTGGTTTCCAAGTCAGTTCTTCAGCTTTTTAAAGAAGTCTTTTTAATGTACCTGAACCAGTACATACTTTTCTGACAAATCTCCCCTTGATATAAGTTAATTTAGATTATGTGTAAGAGAAAAACCCTGATGCTTGGTCCATATAGCTGTTAGTATCATGATTGTTTTTGCCTAATTAAAAGGAATGGTTGGCATGTGTGTGATTTTTAACTCCTTTTGAATACTCAAAAAGACTTTTACATTGCATTTTCTTTTTTATATGTGTGTACTTAGGTAATACTGAATGAATAATTTATGAATAAATGATGTCTGATTGAAGTGGAAATAGCAGAAACATGAACTTTAAATTTTATGACATATTTCCTCTGGCATTTAAGTTATAATATCCACTTGCATTCATGCTGTTAAAGAGAATGACTCAAAATAGCACAATTGAAGGGAGATTACATTCACACTTCTACACTCTCCATATTTAATAATAATCAGGGACAAAATCATTGTTTTCTAAAGTCATGCCTAAGTAGTAGGGGATTTATGATTCATTCCTCTTGGGTTTAGAAATTACTTCAATTTCCAACTAATTCATAATAAGATCACTGTTTTTTTGAGCCACAAAATTAACAGTATTTAAGTCAGAATTCTGAAGACTTTTTCCAACCAAAATGATATCCAGTTGTATTTCATTGTCCAATTAGACTTTGTTTTAGCTTTTGATATTTTTCATGGATAATATTTTGTTGTCTCTATTTGGTGATGACCTGCGTGTGTACGAGGAGAAAGGGAAACATAAATTATCATCTTGTAGTTATGTTTATAGACTATGAGCAACAAAAGGCACCAGGAAAAGGTAATAATATCATCTCTAGGCATGAATTCAGAAAACAAAGTGAAATTTGGCTGAAGATTACATAGGCAACATTTTGTGGCCTTTTTAATGATCTGATTTGGGAATGCTCAAATATTTTTTTTTTCTCTTGAAGACATACATGAGAAGATGCCGCTCAGCTTATGGAGAGCTTAGAGAAAATTTCCAAGATTTTGTTTGTTGTCTGTGCCTATTTTATACTTGCATTGAATTATAGCCATCTTGTGTTTATTTATGTTATGATTATTAGTATCATTATTTTAAATTTGTGTCTTGCTGCTTGAAGGCTTCCTCTTGATTGGTACAGTATGACAACAGGTAATAGATACAATAGCAGTAAAACAGTCATCATCACTGCTGGGATGAGAAACCCCTCCTCTTTGCTTTTTTTAACCTCCCTCAGCTGGAAAGTTTTGACATCTGCTGGTTTGGGATATGGCTGAGCAGCTGTCAGCAGTGGGGTAGCTGTTTTCAGCAGCAGTTGGCGGGATGGCAGGGTGCCAGCTTGTACCATCTGTGCGCCTGACATTTCATTCTAATTAACAGTAGGGTTAATTGTTCTGGCAGGCTCAAATGTAGTGTCTAACATTACCCAAGGGAAGCATGTACAAGTGCAGGAGTGGCAGGGAGCTGGGGACAGCATCACTAACAAACCCATCGAGGCAGAGTGGTTAACAACTACTGGTGATTTTACTAGCTGGCCACATGCAATGAGGCGGAGGTATTTTTTATTCTGATGAATTATGCCAAGCCTGTAATGATGTAGAAGGAATCAAGCTTAGAAAGGCTGAGACTGCTGCCTTAGGGCAATTGTGAGGGAACAATTTGCATGTTATTACTGCATATTCATACCTAATTGTGTTAGGCTTTGCTAATAGAGCAGAATGACAGTATGAAAAATCGAGCAACTGCCTTAGAAGCAACAAAGCCAATGTTTTTTTCTTCCTACACTATGAGTGCTGAATGATCATTTAGACATTTAGTTGCTCAATATGACAAGCCTACCATTTGTTAGTTTGACATAGTATAATTTATAAAGCCCTATTCTAATTTTACTTTTAGTTTATTCTTCTCATTTTATACAATATTCATGATAGCAATTTGAATGGGGATATTCATAGCTATTGTGAGTAGTTGTGATTCAAATAAAACTATATTTTGTATGAAGCATTACCATTGTTTCATGATGTATTAATTTTAACGTTTAAATCGCTTTTTCATATGTTAATACAACATAAACCAAGAGTTGATGAGAATTCCTTATTATAGCCATGCTTATTCACATTGCTATAGTTAATGTCTCAACATTTCCATTATATAAAGACCTATTTTTAGTGTGGCTTGGACAAAGAAATTGTCAGGTAGTACAAAGCCAAAAGTCTGCTGTTTTAGAAAAGTGACTAGGTGCGGATTCCCTGAACTAGTATCTGATTCTGTCTTCTAAGCAGATAACATTCTTAAGAAATCTCAAGCACAGTGCTACATTTTTTATGTTAGCCCACAATGGCTTTTGAAATCTTTTTATGGAATCTCAGAGAAGACAAAGAATTGGAAAATGTAGCTTTAGAAATCTACATTTAAAGACCGGTAAGATCTATCTTCATTTTAATTTTTCTTCTTTTAGATTTGTAAGGCCATACTTATATCATCAAGTTGTCCCAATCTGATACTTGAATATCCATTCAATTCAAATTAGGAGCCAGCTTTCACACTATATTGCTGCTCTGAGTGCAAAATGTTGTAGATTATGTTAATGAGTTAAGAGTTTCAGTAGCTTTCCTGGTTAAATGATAGCACAATGAAATTTTTTTTTGTAGTATATTTTGGGTAATTTCTACTTTTTCAATGTCTAACAAATTTTGTTCATAATATATTTTAATCTTCTATTATATGGAGTGTTCAAAATAAGTCAAACTTTGCCCTATGTTAAGCTTGCTCTGTGTTTCTTTTCCTTTTTTGTCTAAAACACAACTATTTTCCAAAATAAATGTGGTTGCTTAAATAATATATAGTGTAAAATCTTTCTTAGCTTGTAGTTAAATTCCAAACCATGGAATTATATAAATACTACATATTTTCAGCTTAATTATGTAGTAAAATATTAGAGAACTGTAATTCAAACAGTATATGGTATGGCTCAGTTAATTTATGAGACCCTAAATTTTGGCTATTGGTTGGTAATTTCATGGCTTCAAACATAGAAATTTAGTCCCCCACATAAGATGTGTTCTATATTTGTACATTTCCTAGTTAGAGGATAAATAGAGACTTTTGTTAAGTATATGAGTCATCTTTTAGCCTGAGTGTGTTTTTGTCAAAGTTTTGTATGTCTTTTTTTTTTTTTAAAGGATAAAAAACATTATTTTGGAAACATTCAATTAATAATCATAAAACATTTTAGTTGAAATGAGCCTAATAAGATTTCATAGGATATAAATCTAACTGTTCTCAAAGACATGAAGTTGCATCAGACTGTTATTTTTTTCCCCCTAATCCTAACTTTCAAAAGGTAAAGAGAAGTAGAATAATACAAAACAAAAATACCAAAAGAAATGAAAACCCAGTGGTCTGTGTTCGATCTATATTATCCAGGGGTTCTATGCTATAGCAGAGTATGTGTCAGATCACAGAAATAGCAATAACTTTATAGTGTTTTAGCAAATTCATTCTGTACCAATTGTCACTTAAAGAACTAGAGCCTTGTTATCTTCTAAAGCTGTCTGTTCCATACTTGAACATCCTTAACTTGTAAGGCAGTGAGATATTTAAAATGATTTTCTTTAAAACCAGAATAAAGTACTTGAGTCACATACTTGAGTAAGAATTATTTTTTATTCCATAAATCAATAAACTGTAAATATAACCAATATGGCTAAATTTTGTGAGGTATTATTTGTGAGGCAAAACCTTTGCTTCATGTAACTCTACCTCTGTTTTATAACTGAATCTTCCAAGTGGAAATGTATGGAGCCATTTAATTGAGGAAAGAAAAGCACTAACCTAAAAATAATAAATGTGCCTCTTTTTGATTTTTGAACCCAAATCTTGATTCATTCCCTAAAGTTTACTTTGTCGTTACATGTATCATTATTATCAACGTTCAGGAGCTATTTGTACTTGTTTATCTTCCCATTTTCTTTTGGCGGCAGCTCTACGACCAAAGGCTCAATGAATGCTGTCCCCATCTCTTTAGGAAATACAAATGAAATAAAAACAACATTTACTGAATGACTACTGTGTACCAAGAATGATTTTAAAACTTTGCATGTCTTACCTTATTGAACCTTTACAACAACTCTTTATTGAGTAGGGACATGACTTTCTGCATTTTTTGGAAGAGAAAACTGAGGTTTAGAGAGCAGTGAGGACTTGCCTATGATCATACAGCTAGTTGGAGAGGAGCCAGAATTACATCTGGAGCAAGTTTTCTTAATCTCTGCAGGAGATGCACCATCCAAACAGACAAGGAAGACACAGAAAGAGGAAAATATAAATGCATGAGAAAACACTTTAAGAAATAAATATATATAGTTAACCTAAACTATTAAAAGCCTGTTTTGTTTATTGTAGAGAGAATAGTAGCTGAGGAATCACTTGTTCAAAAAGTCAGAGGATTATAAACCAAAGCTTTCTAGTTTACAGCATGCCCAGATTTGGAAATTTGCTAAAGAGATTATTGAGTGTCCTTTCAGTGGAAAACTAGGCACTTCTCATGGTACATTATGGGGACTATTTTATTGTAAAGAAATGTACATATTTGATAAATTGTCTATTGACTAAGCTATTCTATAACTCAGTAGGGATAGAGTAGAAAACTAATAGCGATGGAAAGAATTTTTGTCCATAGTAATGCAAACAAATTTAGTCTGGTAGAGAAATGATTATCAGCCTTTAAAACTCCAAATATTATGTTTTGTTATCTAACATTAACAACATCACATTTAAGAAATTTTATTTTAACAAGTTTTGCATTAATTCACAAATTAAATTCATTTCAATATTCTTGGCTGCCTATATATACATCTGTTTTTCAAATACTTTTTTGAGCTAGTCTTTTTAATATCTTACTGAAGCCTTCGTTACTTAATAGGCAGACTAAAATTTTTGGCACATGTTCATTTATTATTTACATGAGAGTTATGTTTGTAATTTTTTTGGAAATTATACTTTGGTAAACATTTTAGGGTTAAAACAAAAAAAAAGCAAAATTACTAAATTTTACTGAGTGCCTGTTATAAGTTCAGGATTGGTTAAACCCTTTTCACATATTAGCTATTTTAGTCTTCCTAATAACTCTACTTGGTAAAATAAGTGATTTACTCATTTTACAAATGATGAAGATAAGTGATGAAGATAAGAATGATTAAAGAATAGCTTGCATGCCCTGTGCTTGATCTAGGAAGTGAGGGAAGTGGTCTGAGTCTGTGTGACCACAGAGTCTTTGATTCCTTCTCTAGGATAAGGCTTTTTATTCCTATATTTGGAAATTGAAGAGTATATCATTCTACAAGGAAACATTTATATTTATTTAAAATTATCTATTTTAGTATATATCATCTAGTTCTCAAATATTTTCTAAATTTCAGCAATTTTTTTTCCTTCCAAGCTAATTTAACAGATACTATCTAATACTAACTGAATGTTTCCTATTGGAAGTATTTTAGTTCCAGGAAAGTGAAAACACTATTGAGAATTTATTATCAGTTCTAGACATATGTTTATGAGGATACTTTCAGTTGGCAATAGATAGACAGGTGAAGCTTATGTGAGTATCTGTTTTATTCAGTTATTTTCATTTTTAAAATAATTATGTATATTTTTATAGCTTAACTTTTTATGTCTTTCAAAAGATTTTGACTATTTGATGACATTCTAAAATCTAGGTGATGATGAGTTCAATGTTGGAATTGATGATGGCATTCGAATGACCATATTAATGGTAGGACCAGCCTTAAGGTTCTATTGATCTTTTTTGTTTTTGTTTTTTTCCTTTAGCCTTTATGTCGATGACCCCTAGATTTTCTGGTTGTTTGAAGCTCATTCTCTTTGTATTCCCTGGGAAGGACTCATGGGAACAATAGTCCACAAACTCTTGCATTTCATAACAAGCTGTCTGAGGTTATACTTAAAGACCAGCTTGGCTTGGTTATAAAATGTGCAGACTCTATTTTATTTTCCTCAGCATTTAAAATGTGTTACTCCATTAACTTCTATCAGATTTTCTAACCTATAATATTATTTTATTTTATAGTTTCTACATTTTTTATGTTCTCTAAGGTAATTTTGAAATATTAAATTATAGTTTTTACTTCCTTTGTAGGCATGATTTACTAGTTGACTTTCATTTTTTTAGTGGGGAGCATTATAATTATTTTACAACTTACAAATGAAAATTTGGAATCAATGCAATGCTTTTATCTTGTTCACTTTTAAAATAAAAGTAGCACATGATTGCACTTTCAGAAAGAAGTATTGGGTCATGATTTCTTTACTTCATGCTTCTAGAGATTCATTTTCACAAAGTGATGAAAACAATACAACTCTGTGATTTCCTCTTTGTTTTATTTTGCTTAAAGAGAGGTTGAGTATCTGATAGACCTTCCTTTTCTGTGTTCCCTTACTATTTGTTGAAAATTTTAATATTTATTATTTTCTAATTATGTTATAAAGATGAGTAAAATGTGGTCTAATGTGTCCTTCATATTGGTCTACAAGTGTTTTCAAATTGTGTATGACATTTCTACATAAATTCTACACATTTCCACATAAATATTCTCCACCAAAATTTGTATTACCACTGAAAAACGATGATTGTTCCTTTTGAATTTTTAAACTAAATTTATGCTGTTGTTTAGTTGTTAAGTTGTTTCTGATTCTGTGACCTCATGCCCTGCAGCACGCCAGGCCTCTCTGTCCCTCACCATCTCCTGGAGTTCACACAAGTTCATGTCCATTGAATCAATGATGTCATCCAACCATCTCAAATTATAACAGAATTCATCATAATTTTACATGCTTAAGGTATAGCCTAATAAGCTTCTGACATTTCTAGTTTTATTACATGAATTTGTTGAAAGAATCCAATCAATTTTGGAAGTAACATATCTTTTATTTGAAGTATTTAATAGCACATAATACAAATAAGAACATTAAACTGTAAAATTATTTTAATATTAGATCTAACGCTAATAGAAATTGATTAACTTTTCAATTGCATGGAAGAAAACTTGAAGATGAGTGAACTTAATGTAAGAACAACCATTTGATCTAAATGAAAAGTCATGTTTCACAGGGAGGTTTAAAAACATACTTCTTGTGGCTTCTTCATTAAACTGTAGTCTTCAGCATGGTCTTCTTAAAATAACTTCTAACCTGGAAAAAAATGCTGCTGGTTCTATGGCAAATTTGTGTGTTTTGGTTTTCATGTAATTATGATATTCTTAGGGCTGTATGTTGAATAACATATAGCCATAAATATTTTGTGGAAGTTGTATATTTATCATCAACCTTTTGGGATACATAAATTCTATATTTAATATTCCCTTATGCATAAACATTCATAGTTTTGAGCTCATTTTCATCAAAAGGGATTATTTACAAAAAATAAAAGTTATATACTGCCATCATACAATAAATGACAAGGCACTCCAAGTATGGGATGCATGCCTGTATATCTCTGTATCTTGCAAATACATGCTATAGTTTCCTGAAACACACAGGGACCACATCAACTGGCAACACTGCACATCTTTCAGGCCAAAGCACAGTTCACCAACTGGCAGTCTGATAGTGTGATCTATCTTCTAGGGCAAATCATAAGATATGACGAGGCAGGCTGGTATATACATGGCTTGCAAAAGCACCCAGCAGCAAATAATTCTCTTATCATCTCTAGAGGTTGTGAAGAGCCTTTAGCTACTGTTCTCAGAGCACACTTTTAGTAAATCCCCTGTGTGTTTTCACATATATTTTCCTAATATGTGTTATCAGTTACATGGTATCTGGGAAGAATTAGGCAAAGCTACTTAACTCAATTCATTTCATATGCATCTCACACAACACTAGACTGACTGTGGAAGATTCTGAAAGGAAAACAGATATCACATCCTTACTTAATTTACTGCAAATATTGGGAATTATTAAGACATGAAAAAAGCAAATAAACAAGATTTTTCCTAAGCCAGATGGAACATCAGAACAACAAGTGTAAGCTGGGATATTCCTTTTTGAACCAAATGACAAGTGTGGTCATCATATCATGTACCCTATTCCTCTATATGCCTGGTTCTGTTTCTGGGCTTCCCATTTGCTTCTGGACGATTGCCTGAACCAATAGCCTGAACAGAAACTGTCACTGTGTCTGTTCCATCCAGGAGTTCAGCTGTCTTGGGTGTCTGTCCTGATTCCTTTTGAGATTCTGGTTTATAGAAATGTTATCTTGGTTTTGAGGCCAAGCAAATGTTTTTAAAAATTTATCAATTATTACTATGTATTTGGGACATGGGACATATGTTAAAACACAACTATCTGCCACTTTGAGTAGATGTCTCAAAGTTTATTTTCAGTGAAAAATCCTTATTTTTCTCATTCTATAATGTCACATATAGAACATAACTTTTTTCTATATTAATATAACTTAATCAAACAAAATAATTATTAAATCCTCATCTTTAATTAAGAAAGACATCAATAAAGTTTCTAACATCAATTAAAAATTAAACAGAATATAAACAAAATTATTGATTTGAAAGAATTATACTAAAATGGAACTAAATTTGAATTTGACTATTTTTATTTCCATATATGTACAACTTTTTTTTGGAATAGTAATAATTCCAGTTGCAGCAAAGCTAATCTGTAACTTTTTTTACCAGCATATAACTGGAGATTTAATTTTTATTCTTACTTCACACTAAGTATTCATATCTCTTGTGATCATATTAAACATACTAAATATGAATATATATCAACTAGTAAACAGAGTTATATGAGCAAAATAATAATTGGAAACCAAATTGTTAATAAATTGTGGTTTACTTTTTTGAAGAATTTTGTTATGGAATACTTCAGAATAAAGTGATTATAGATTTGAATAATTTACATTATATAAAGAAGAACATATTAGTTTTTAAATAATGAATTCCACATTTATGCTTTTTCCCTATTAATAATGGAAACAAAATTTGCATATAATCCTCAATTTGCAGATTTTAAAAAATATTATATTTATGGGATGTCTTGGAGGTGTTTAAACAAGTTCAACCAGTCCATCCTAAAGGAGATCAGTCCTGGGCGTTCATTGGAAGGACTGATATTGAAGCTGAAACTCCAATACTTTGGCCACCTGATGCGCAGAGCTGACTAATTTGAAAAGACTCTGATGCTGGGAAAGATTGAGGGCAGGAGGAAAAGGGGACGACAGAAGATGAATGAGATGGTTAGATGGCATCATTGACTCTATAGACATGAGTTTTGGTAAAGTCTGGGAATTAGTGATGGACAGGGAGGCCTGGCGTGCTGTGATTCATGTGGTTGCAAAGAGTTGGACACGACTGAGCAACTGAACTGACTGAACTGAATAGGTTTTGAAGGATTTGAATGTGTACCATTTGACTACAGTAAATAAGCTCAGTCTCTCACTTTATATAGTTAAATAGAATACTTTTTATGATTGAATTTAAAAAATTGCATATGATACAAAGGTATTCTTCCTGAGCAACTAATAATGTCCTGAATTGAGAATGTTCAGATTAACAGCAATTATTTTGGCTTGAAAATAGTGTTCTGGGTACGAGAACAATAGGAAGGTAGGAAATAGGAAAGAAATAGGAGATCAGTTGTGGAAGACATCAAATGTTTCACAGAGGCTTTCGGCCTTTATTCTATGGACCAATGGAAGGAAGAACAGATTTTGTATTTAAGTGAACATCATGATCAAATTTGTGCTTCAATGAGATAAATATGCTGGAAAAGCAAGTTGAAAGATAATTTGGAAAGCTATTGTTTCAAAAGAGGTAATGAGTGTGGTGTCTGTGAAAATAAAGAAGAGGGAGTAGATAGAAAAATATTGTGGCATTAAAATGAGAAAGTGAATGAGAGGCCTCATAAAGGGAATTTTTTTTTATAAAAGAAGAAAAAATTGATTTTTGAGCCTGGGTGATGGAAAATTGATGATGTTAACAAGAAAAATCAGCAGCAAATATAAGTATAGTCACAGAATGAAGATGATGCATTCAGTTGTTTAATTTGTGGTATTGGCAGGACATACAGGTGATTGCCATTAAGCAGTTGGAAATATGACTGCATATTTGTTTCTTCAAATGAACACTTGCAAAAGCAATCCAAAGCTTCCCTTGAAATCCAAAAGAAAATTACATTACCATCACTGTTGGGAAACCTAATCAAAATGTAATTTGCAAAATATGTATTTTGCAATGTCCTTTGCATTCTTCTCTAAATTCTAATACAAAGGACTCACTGTATATTCAATAAATATATGGGAAGCTTGATGGTCTAGTTAGGATTTAGCATATGTACCACCATAGCCTAGCTTTATTGCCAGGCACGGAGACTGTTTAAATTCAGGGCCTATCTCAATGCCTGGAATTTGGGAGATCCTCATGGATGAGAATGAAAGGACCAATGGATCAATGAGCACATTTTTGATTTTATGATAGGTTGGGAGTTATTAGTGTTTCCTCTTTTGGTACAGTGTTATAGAAAATCTGATGGGGATACATGATGAAAGTTTTGGGGGAAAAGTTACATTGCTTAAATATAACTAGAATGCCTTTGGTTGGACAGATTGAATTATGCAAGATGTTTATGGCTATCTGCATACTCATGAAGCAATAATCTTTAAAACTATTTGAAACATAGGGGGAAAATGGTATTTCTTAGTAAAATATGAAGTTATAATTATTGCTATTAGAATTAGGAATTTCCTCAAGATAATTGTTGATGTCATTCATGTCCATCTGTATAGGGTAATTTCTATTTGCCAATGACAACTGGAAACACTGCCAACATGTTTTTAAAGAGTATATGATTTAATGCATTTCTGTTTGATTACAGGAGATTGTCAGAAGAGACTGTAGTCAATCCTTTGTATTCTTTGGGTCTCTAGTCCATCCTGCTTTTTGGTCATTGGAATCCATTTTTAATGCTTGACTGTAGGATCATAAATCTAATAGTAAGTCTCATGATCTAAAAAGCAGTTGTGAGATTTCCCTGGTTGTCCAGTGGTTAAGACTTCACTTTCCAATGCAGAGAGTACGAATTTGATACCTGATCAGGGGGGCTAAGATTCTACATACCTTGTGGCCAAAAAACCAAGACATAACAGAAAAATAACATCATAACAAATTCACTAAAGACTTTAAAAAAATGACCCACATAAAAAAAATCTTAAAAAAAAACAACATATGCTTTAAAGGAAAAGTAAAAAGCGATTGCAAATCAAGAGAAGGAAATGGCAGTAATTTATAAGATCTAATGCTATGTTATACCAATACTTTCTATTGTGAGAGTATTGTGGGTTGAATTGTGTCTCCTCCTCCCAAAAAGATATGTTGAAGTCCTTACCACCAGTACCTCAGAATGTGCTCTTACGTGGGAATAGGTTTGTTGCAGACATAATCTGTTAAAATCAGGGTACATTGGAGTGGGGCCCACTGAGTCATCTGGGAGGGCCCTAGTCCTTAAAACTGTGAGATAATATATTTCCGTTCTGACTTATTTTTAAGTCAATTGCTTTGTGGTGCTTTTTTAGAAGAACTTTGGGGAATTAATACAAAGAGCTAAATATATTGTAGGGTATATCAAACCCTTGTTTTTAGTCCTTTAACTGTTTCTATTACATTTTCAAAGAGGTGACAGCTGCATATGAGTGGACACATACTTGTACATTCAGAATTTCCTATATTTTGGGAAACTATGAATCAAATACCTTACTAAGATTCTAACAATGTCTCAACATTTATTTCCAGGTATGTTTTATCACTTCCATCTTCTATTTGTTTTTAAAAGGTGAAACTACTGTTAAGAACTACATACCAAGTTATAATTTCTATGAATCATTTAATGCATTGGAGACTAAGCCCAAGAAGATTGCATATTAAATTTGGTTTAAGCAGGTTGATGATAGTTTTTGAAAGAAATGACTTTGTGGATTTTTCTGAAATAATGGGAACCCATCATGTATTATGAAAAAGTGACATATTTGTTACTCTTCATACTCTTTAGTTATTAAATAAAGTCTTTTGACATGAAAAACTTAATTATTAATTCTTTTCTTGCTTGTATTTTGAGATATATTTATTAATTTTTATTTCTTTGAGGTATACAACTTCAAGTAATTGTTTTTTAGGAATTTTTTTTAGTAAGATATTTCTATTGACCATCAGAATATCCATTGAATATTTCCCTTATGTTTAATTTGCTGATATATAAATATAAACCTCACTTCTACAGATTTTCTATTGGAGTTAGAACTAGTATAGATTTGGGCTTTCCTGATGGCTCACTGGTAAAGAATCCGCCTGTAATGCAGGAGATGCAGGTTCAATCCCTGGTCAGGAAGATCCCCTGGAGAAAGGAGATGGCAATGCACTCCAGTACTCTTGCCGGGAAGATCGCAATCCCTGGTGTTGCAAAAGAATTGGACATGATTTGGTGACTAAACAACAGCATCAATAATCAACAACCTGTTAATAAGCAATATCATTTATCATTTTAATATTTTTTAATTCCTGTTTCATCCTGTTTTATGGACAAGATTTCTGTTTCCCTGTGACTGTTTCCCTATTCACTGCTAGCTTTAGTAGAAAAATAAAACTGTCTATTTCAAGATTTTCTATAACTAAACTAGAAATTTCTTATGCCCGCCAATAACATGTTCTTATCTACAATTATTTCTGGCTAGATATTTCTATTCTAGATACTTAACGCTATTGCAAATGATAAAGAGCTACTGCTTCAATTCCCCTACCTTTGTAGATGGAAATTTTTAAAGAATTTGGAAACACATTAAGTGTAGAAACTATGGTGTCATGTCCTGTGAAGACCATTGATCACTCCTCTGTAAGAGAAAGCATATTGATTCCTTTCCATATTGTAGGTGTGTGTGTCTGTGTGTGCGTATGAATAACTGAGGTGGTCAGTTTCTCACTCACACAAAAGTACTGAATGAAATATTCTTTTTTCTAAAAAGGGAAGGTACTGATGATTTTGATACATTTTGAAGGTCAGTAATGTTCAGCATAGAGCAATATGTGGAGAACAATAGCTCCTTAGAGAGTGGAAAACATGGTACTCTCATTATCCATAATCTCAGCTGGTCACCATAGTAACAGCATTTTATTTTCCAAGATGCAAGCCTTTATAGTTCTGTAGAATCCACTTCCTAGGCCTCCAGACACATCAGCGGCATCTAGTGGTGAGACCTCTGTTGAAATATTTGCGCTTTACCGCCTGCTGTGTTATGTTGAAAACTGATGGTCTGCACATGTGCCTAACTATGTCTGTATTTTTCACTCATCATGATGGGTGACTATAATTTTACGGAAAAATATTTGTGGATTTCCAGCAAAAAAAAAAAAAAAAAGGTGAAAATGTAAGCGAAAAGAAAGTTTGCTAATACTCTTATTAGAATTTTGCAAGGGAATTGGGGAGTATAGAGGCATGTATTTTTTCCAAACATAGGGGGAAGTTGGAAAGGTTTCGTTTCCAGATGATGAAATGGTTGCTCAGAGAATACATAGAACTACCTTCCAGAATCTCTGAGGGATGAATTTATTAAAGATTCAAGGAGATTATTAATGAATTCTGGGAGGAATTAAATCTTGTTTACCCACTTTTATTTTCTGATAATGTATCTATTCTTTACTATGCAATTTTTAGAAACCTATGTATTGGTAGTTGTTATGTAAATCAGATACGTACCAGACTTTAACCCAATCTCAGCGTAAATGGACGAAATTCATAAATTCTATTTAGTCTCTAGGGACATAGGGTAGGGTTTTGGAAAATGCATGGATGTTGGATTGAGACCCAAATGTAGTCTTGCTTCTGTCACTTCATGGAATTTTGAGCAAAAGCTATAGCTGTGGTCCTCATCTTGGCTGCATTTTAGAAGAAAATGTCAGGCAATACCAAACTCCATCTTGGACTAGTTGAAGCAGAATCTTTGGGAATACAGCCCGAGCATAATCTGAAAGAGGAATCTGAGGAACCAGACCTCAGAGTCTCCTGAGCTTTGTAATAACAATAGTCACTGGTATGACTTGAACCTTCTTCCCAGTAGCACAGGCCACTGACCATCAGCATCAATTGGGAGCTTGTTACAAATTAACACACATTTCAATTGGAGAAACAATTAAAGCCCATAGAGATTCTAATTCAGAAAATCTAGGATGAGCCTTGGAATCTGTGTTTTTTAAAACAGATGTTTCTGTGGTGCTTAACTTCCTGTTGTAATAGAGGCTCTTACCTGGAAGTTACCTGGAGGATTAAATAAAAACACTTATGGCATCCCGTCCCATCACTTCATGGGAAATAGATGGGGAAACAGTGGAAACAGTGTCAGACTTTATTTTTCTGGGCTCCAAAATCACTGCAGATGGTGACTGCAGCCATGAAATTAAAAGATGCTTACTCCTTGAAAGGAAAGTTATGACCAACCTAGATAGCATGTTCAAAAGCAGAGACATTATTTTGCCAACAAAGGTCCGTCTAGTCAAGGCTATGGTTTTTCCTGTGGTCATGTATGGATATGAGAGTTGGACTGTGAAGAAGGCTGAGCGCCAAAGAACTGATGCTTTTGAACTGTGGTGTTGGAGGACTCTTGAAGAGTCTCTTGGACTGCAAGGAGATCCAACCAGTCCATTCTAAAGGAGATCAGCCCTGGGATTTCTTTGGAAGGAATGATTCTAAAGCTGAAAGTCCAGTACTTTGGCCACCTCATGCGAAGAGTTGACTCATTGGAAAAGACTCTGATGCTGGGAGGGATTGGGGGCAGGAGGAGAAAGGGATGACAGAGGATGAGATGGCTGGATGGCATCACTGACTCGATGGACGTGTGTCTGAGTGAACTCCAGGAGTTGGTGATGGACAGGGAGGCCTGGCGTGCTGCGATTCATGGGGTTGCAGAGTCGGACACGACTGAGTGACTGAACTGAACTGATCTGAACTGTTGCTCCTTTTTTCATGAAGTTAACTCATATTTCCTGATTACCTCGTATGTCCCAAGTCCTATAACAGAGATTCATGAGCGAGTTGATGTGAGTAATACACAGGGTTAAAATCAGCTTGGAAATAAATACTGGAGAGGGTGTGGAGAAAAGGGAGCCCTCTTACATTTTTGGTGGAAATGTAAATTGATATAGCCACTATGGAGAACCATATGGAGATTCCTTGAAAAACAAGAAATAAAACTGCCATAAGATCCCACAATCCCATTACTGGGCATATACCCTGAGGAAAACATAATTTGCTCAAACTCATGTCCTTTGAGCCTGAGATGATTATTCAGCCATTTCATTCTCTGTCATCCCCTTCTCCTCCTTCCCTCAGTCTTTCCCAGCATTGGGGTCTTTTCCAGTGAGTCAGCTCTTCCCATTAAGTGGCCAAAGCATTGGAACTTTAGCTTCAGCATCAGTTCTTCCAGAATGAATATTCAGGGTTGATTTCCTTTAGGATGGACTACTCATCCTTACATTTCAGTTTCACACTTCCTTAGAGAAGACTTCCTGACTTCTTTAACTAGATCGAATCCTTCTATGTCTTATATCATTTCCTTTTATTTGTAATTACTGAAGTTATTATTTTATATGTATTTGTGTGAATGTTTTATTAATGGCAGTTTTGTCAATCTCTCCAACTATACTGTAGAGGTACTAGAGAGTAAGGACTGTGTCTGTATTTTTATTTTTCTTATATCACTTAGGACAGTGACTGAAATATATTTAACATAGTACCTTATATAATGGGGCTTCCCAGATGACTCAGTGGTTAAGAATTTGCCTGATAAAACAGGAGACAAAGGAGACTTGAGTTCAATCCCTAGGCTGAAAGATCCCTTAGAGGAGGGCATGGCAACCCACTCCAGTATTCTTGCTTGGAAAATCTCATGGACAGAGAAGGCTGGGGGGGTACAATTCCTGAGGTTGCAAAGTCAGACACGACTGAGAGACTCAGTAGGCATCAGGCAGGTAGAGCTAACTTGGCTAGGTAAAGTCTTCTGGGAACATGCCTCAGATCTCTCATGCTAAGCTTTTTTCTCCTTTGACCATTTGCCTGAAGTCTCCTTGCCTGTTTTTTCTTCTCGGTGCTTGGTCAACTCACCAGTTTACAACGAATTGGAGTACTATCGTTCTTACGAAATGTCTAAGATGGGCTTCTCAAATTTGAATGTGCATATAAATCACAAGATCTGGGCATCTGCTAAAATGCAGATTCTGGTGCAATAGGTTTGGAGTAGAGTCTGAGTCTCTGAATTTCTAACAAAGCAACCATGTTGGTGGTCACTGAAGAGTTCCATCTTATCTGTGCTTTAGTAGCCCCTTTATCTACAGAATCTCTTATTTTTGTATAACTTCTACTTTTATAGTGCTAAGTCACTTCAGTCATGTCCAAGTCTTTGTAACCTATGGACTGTAGCCTGCTAGGCTCCTCTGTCCATAGAATTTTCCAGACAAGAATACTGGAGTGGGTTGCATTTCCTTCTCCAGGGGATCTTCCTGACCCAAGGATTGAACCCATGTCTCTTATATCTCTTGCATTGGCAGACCAGTTTTTTTTTTACCAGTAGGGACATGTGGGAAACCCCTTACTTTTGTAGAGTGCCATTATTTGGTATTAATAGAAATTAATTCATTAAATCATGTGCTCCTTTACATTATAGTAATTGCACCTGACATATTATTATATTTCTCACAGTACTTAACATAGTGCTGGTGTATATTATGAACCCTGTATATATCTGTAGGTTGATTTGTCAGATGGCTCTAACATATTTTTCAAGCTTAGCATCTGGGTTTTCAGAGTTTTGCAGTATCCTGACCCTGAATGAGAACTACTAGTGAGAGAGTCAATTTCTAGGCAGGTTGATAAGAAGTCTGGGGTCACCGAGGAGGAGAAAGGGGTCTGGAGTCCTCAAGGAGGAGGAAAGGACAAACTCCCCCTCACCTATATTCCTTAGTCTTAGTCACATAAAACATTTTTTTTCTTTAAGCCAGAAACTGATCATTACACAACAAACAACTCTGCAAGGACATCTAACCGGTCCATTCTAAAGGAGATCAGCCCTGGGATTTCTTTGGAAGGAATGATGCTAAAGCTGAAACTCCAGTACTTTGGCCACCTCATGCGAAGAATTGACTCATTGGAAAAGACCCTGATACAGGGAGGGATTGGGGGCAGGAGGAGAAGGGGACGACAGAGGATGAGATGGCTGGATGGCATCACCTACTCAGTGGACGTGAGTCTGAGTGAACTCCGGGAGTTGGTGATGGACAGGGAGGCCTGGCGTGCTGCGATTCATGGGGTCGCAAAGAGTCAAACACGACTGAGTGACTGAACTGAACTGACTGAAGGACTATATATCAACAATGCATCCTGCTTGAGGACAGTTTCTCCTTCCTGAAAACCTTCTGGCTAATCCTGTTATCTTAAAATGTAAATTATGGGAGTGGGTCTAGAAAAATCTTTACAACCTTGAGACATTCTTTTGATTTATTGTAATAACTAATTTAAAAAAGTATATAACTCCCTTGCTTAGACTAGCGAGGGGGGCACTCTTCATCCCCTTCTGATGTCTGTGTCAGAAGCGTTCTCTGTCCTTTTTCACTTTAATAAACCTCTGCTACACAAAAGCTCTTGAATGATCAGAGCTTTGGGTCCCTGGTCCCAAAGCTCCATCTTCGGAGATCACGAATCTGACACGTGCTGTTTTCTGAGTGTCAGTAATGCTGTCCTGGCTCTGCTCCTCCCTGGCACAAAATAGCAAGAAGTTCTACATCGCCATGGAAGAATTTTGCAATACTTCTGTGGATGTCTTGTCACATTAGGTCAGTGAAAGATGCCATCTCTACTAATGCTCAAGGGCACAGAAAATTGAAAAAAAAAATAACTTGTACCTAAAACTCAGATATTCTTAACTTCCCCTATTATAAACCCAGCTTCTCCATTTCTTCTAGTTTTCAAAGAACAGTGAGATAATGCATCCGGTGATACCTGTCAGTAGCACTTCCCTGTTCATTTTAAGACACAAGCACATTATTTCTGAAAAGCATCAGTGGAGGAACAGTTTCAAGTCTATTTCGTGGTAGTGCTTGACACTAACATTTGATTGATAGCTATAAGCAAGTGGCTATTCTAATTTTCTTACTCTGATGAATTCCATCTCCCCATTTAAATCCCTATTTACCATCCATATACTCTTATTATTTTATTGCCGTACTCTGGATAAAAATGCAGACTAGGAACTATAGCTCTTTCCTTGACTGATTTTAAATAAATTAATCAAAATGGGTAATTGCAAAATCTATAAATTGTATGTGCTGGGGATAAGCATGTTGAAACTTCTCATTAGATGATTGCAAGTTGTGAGTCTGTTGCTGAAGCTGTGTTCATTAGTGATGCAGAGCATCGTATCTGACTGGTCAGGACCACTGTCCAAGTGGATGCTTTGCTTTTGTGATCATTATAATTTTGTATGTATTGGTAAAAAGCTATTGGTATGCAAACTATGAAAGAAATCTAAAGATATTTTTCAGTGTGCTTCAAGTTCTTTGTGAAGCCAGGAGAGTTAATACTAAATATTTGATGAGGTACAATTTTTTGAAAGGACTCTAATAAGCCCTTTTAGTCAAAGACTACAGAATTGTGATGAGTATTTCTTGTTACTGGTTGACAGCATATGTATACTCATAAATTGGTTATTTTGTTGGAAACTTGAGTAGCAAGCCTAGCTGTGCATACTGAGTTATTACACAAATCAAATATGCTTAAAGAGACTAGGTTAGCAGAGTCTCAATTTTAAAAGGGCATGGTTGACTTTTTCTCTTGGTCTTAATTTCTGTATCTCTTTATAATTGATTAATGTTCATTGGTAGAGTAAGTATGAATAATTTATGATTCACATAGCTGCTGGCTTATTAATTGTTTAATTTCAGAGAAAGTAACTATATATTAAGGAAATTCAAGTTGTCACTCTGAGCACCCAAATGAATTTATACGCTTTGTTACTGCATAGTCAAGAAATAGTGTTTCAGACATACACTCTGTATTTCTTATGGTGCTTAAAAATAAGAATATTAATGAAATGGTAAAGAGATTTTAAAAAGTAGAACAGAGCAAATGACTTGGCATGGCTGAGAACTGTGTGCTCTGGGGTTTCCCCCAACCCCCCTTTAAACATTTCACTCTGCTTCAGTGATTCTATGTAGTGTGCCAACCATAAAATGAAGTTAATTGCTGAATGATGCTTATTCTTTAGGAGAAAACATAATTAAATATAGAAAAGAAAGTTGTAATTAACTTTTGATATGTTAGAATTTCTTTGGAATTTGGGCAAATTGATTTTAATCTTTAGAAATTAAGATAAAAGGCATATAATATGTGATAAATTTGCTTCCTTTAGCAGCATGCCTAGGAAGACATTGCTGTCTTGGAAAAATGCATATTATTTGCATCATGACTCTTGATAAGTAAATTAGCCTCTACATTTATTGCTGAAAACCAAAGGCTGATCTAAATTATATTTAAAATAAATGTTGACTGTCTTTGTTTGTTTGGTAGAATATTTTCAAATAAATCTAAAAGGTGAAATCATTATTAAAATGGCTTTCAATGAAGTTGAAGAATACACACTTGAAACTTTCACCTTCCTAGAACACAACTCTTAGGATTATATTTTGAAAGACAGGATTTTGAGAACTGGTCCATAGATTGATTATGTCCATCTTTAAAATATTTTGGCTGTGTGACAAAAGTCAGTTTCACATTAGGGACTAGGGGCAATACTTTTGCTGAAGATGAAATGTGTTTGGTATGGGAGGAGAAGAAATAAAATGCTTTAATGATTTATCCTTTTCCTAGTCTCTTTCATTCATTTTGGCCAAATTATTTCACAGCATTTGATAAGCTGCTATAGAAACCACATTGCTGAGCTGTGGAAGGGAGCCTGAGTTTAATTTTGGTACTTCGGTAAATATACCTTTTTTTTCCTTCAGATTTTTCATGTTGTTTCATGCTATTCCTTTAGAGAATTGGGGAGAAAGAGGACCAGAAATGCTACATAATCTTATAAAATTAAAGGAGAAAGAACAAACTAATATGTATATATTGAGAAAAGAGGGATGAATAGCATATTAGTTATCTTCATTATGCATAAACAGGTCTCACATTTCCTGGTAGAGGGTGAGCTCCTTAAGGGCATGATGGCCCATGTTTAATTTAGCTTTGTATAATATAGTTTTTGCATGAATAAAATATGGTTGTGGGCTGACATTCACTTAGACATCCACAGTGTTATATCTAAATCGTTTCTCTTTCACCTAATGTTAGAGCCCTACCTCTTGCTTTGCTCTCTTATATTATGGAATAACTTCAACTTCATGCATACCAACTGTCCTCCTATACACATTAAGTTAAAAATTAAGGCATTCCTCTTATTCTTTTGCTCAAAGCTAAACTTTGCATTGGGGCAATTGATTTTTTTCTTCGGAGTATTGCTCTATTGTTAATTTTCTCTCTCTCTTGAAGGATTTTTCTCTCTTATGTGGCTACTTCTCAGCATAATAACAAGCTCACAGTTCAGCCACAATGAAACAATCAAGGGAAGAAATTAATAAAGCAACCTACTCTGAACAGGCATCCAAATTCATCTCTCTTCTCACTGGATCATCTGTGATATTAACCAATACAATATTGTAAAGTAATTAGCCTCCAATTAAAATAAATAAATTTATATTAAAAAAAAAAAAGAAAGTCATTACTCCATCCCTGGAGAAAGCAATGGCACCCCACTCCAGTACTTTTGCCTGGAAAATCCCATGGATGGAAGAGCCTGGTATGCTGCAGTCCATGGGGTCGCTAAGAGTCAGACACGACAGAGCGACTTCCCTTTCACTTTTCACTTTCATGCATTGGAGAAGGAAATAGCAACCCACTCCAGTGTTCTTGCCTGGAGAATCCCAGGGACGGGGAGCCTGGTGGGCTTCCGTCTATGGGGTCGCACAGAGTCGGACACGACTGAAGCGACTTAGCAGCAGCACTCCATCACCAGTCACCATTTCTTCTCTTCACATTTGCTTCTCTGTCGTTTGCAAACTGATTTTACTTTCAGTGATATTTTGACAAAGATCACCCTTGATTTCTAGATTCTCAGATCCAGTTGTGACTCCTTTAGCCTTTTCTTTCTGTATCTCTGACTGATCTCAGCATTTGAGTCTCTCTTTTTAAATTATAAAAGAAGCTCAAACAAGTTTTCTTTTTCCTTTTCTTAAAGTCAAGTGTATCCTTTGGCTGCTGTAGAACTCTTTTTTGATTATTGATTGTACATATGCTTTCATTTTCTCATTGATTTGCGGTATATTTAGATCTATTTCAAATTCTAATTTATTTTTATTGGTATGGATTGCACATTCCTTGGTCCAGGTAGATACTGTCGATTAAAAAAAGATGTACAACTTGAGAGCTGTGAATAAAGTTTGATTTGGGGCAAAATGAGGACTGCAGCCCAGGAGGAAGCACCTCAGATAGCTCTGAGAGACTGCTCCAAAGTGGCAGTGGGGGAAAGTCAATATAGAAGGTTTTGGTGAAGGCAGAGTTCAATACCATTAAACATTCATTTTACAAAAAGTTTGTTGCTAGTCACCAGGACCTGATGTAACCATGAAGGGATTTAGTGCTTTTCTAGATATGAGGAGATGCAAGGCTTGGGATCATAAAATCTGTTCCTAAAGCATCTATCTAAAGACCTGTCCCACCAGATTGCCTGGAGCACCGAGTACCTTACTCCACGACAGTGCAAGGTTTAGTCTCCACAGAGGCTGATGGCGAATGTCCTTGTTGTTCAGTCGTCGGCAACCATCTTAGCAATTGCCAATTTGTAGTTGACAATACGGAATTTTCCTCAGAGAACTGGCCATTGGGTTTGTTTAGTTTCTCTATTTTTTTAAATATTTATTTAATGTTTGTTTATATTTTATAGTTTTATTTCCTTAATTTTCTTTGATTTATCTTTTTTAAAAAGCTTTCAAGCTGTGAACACAAGTCATTAATGTTCAGCCTTTTTTCCTTTATGTATTTCTTTTCCAATATTATTATTTAAGGTTGTACATTTCCATCTAAATAATAATTGAGCTTCCTCTATTCGCTATGATGATTAACTTCATTGTTCTCTTTCTTAAAATTTCTTTTGCTGTCTTGTTCATTCCAGATAATTTTTTTCAGATTGATTTTCCAATTAACTAACATTTACTTTAGTTCCTTCAAATAGGCTGTTTAATCCATTAACCAAAATTTTTTATTAACATAACTTCATATTTTAATTTTTGATAAACAGAACAGTTCCTTTCATATATGTTTGTTCTTTTATATATAAGCTTGAGATATTTATGCTTTAACCACTTTAAATATTTTTTACTTTATCCAATATACATCATACTGTTCTATTTTCTATAATTCCTAGAGTCTAATTCTACTGTCCATTGCATCTGATAACTTATTTATTGCTGAGAGTTTCCTATTGCTTTTCTATTTTACCTTGCTTATCTTCAGTTGGGTTTTGTGTACGTGTGTGGTCATCTAGAGGGTGTATTTCTATGGCATAAGCTTGTTTTGTTTTTCTCATATATCCCAGGCTGAGTAACCTGTATGGGGATTCCCATTCTACACCATTTATATAAATTTAAATCCCAAGATCATTTAAGGTATATGCCTCTGGTTAGAATTATTAAGATCTAGTTTCTTCATTATATTGCTGTGCTATTGGCCAATTCTTTTCTAGATTACTGCTTCACCAAAGATGAGTTATACTCAAGAGTCTAAACTTAATATATTCCAATTCCCTATCTGCCAAGATCTTGTTTCTTTTTTTTTTCCTTTTACCATGTGGCCACTATATTTAGTTGCCAATATTATATGAACAAGGCCATTGTCCCTGTAACCTGTGGACAGAGTAAGATGTCATATACTAAATGAGCTTTTAAAAACTTTTTTAGCCAGATATGTTGACATGTTTATTGTTGATATTTTGAATGTCTTTTTATTATAATTTTTAAAAAATTGAAATATAATTGACATACAAAAATATATTAGTTTCAGCACAATGATTCAATGTTTGTATATATTGTGAAAGTATCACCACAACAAGTAATTAACAGCCATTATCATATGTAGTTACATAATTCTTTTTCTAGTAATGAGACTTTTTAAGATCTACTCTCTTAGCAACTTTTAACTATGCAATACAGTATTGTTGACTGTGACCCTCTGGACTGTAGCCTACCGGGATCCTCTGTCCATGGGATTCTCCAGGCAAGAATAGGTTGCCATTTCCTCCTCTAGGGGATCTTCCTAACCCATGGATCAAACTGACATCTTTTGTACCTCCTATGTTGGCAGGGAGATTCTTCACCACTGAGCCACCTGGGAAGGCCCAGGACTTACTTATTTTTATAACAGGAAGTTTGTATCTTCACCAATTTAGGTCACTTTCCACCCCCTGCCTCTAGCAATCATCAATCTCTTCTGTTCTGTGTTGAGCTTTTTTCCCTTATATTTCATGTATAAGTGAAATCATATAGTATTTGTCTTTCTCTGCCTCTCTGCCTGACTTATTTCACTTAGCATAAAGCCCTCAAGCTTCATCCGTGTTGTCACAAATGACAGTAAATGACCTGGTTTTTATGTCACAATTTTACCTGGAGGTCTCACTCTTTACTTACATAGTATTATGAAAACAACAACTATTGTTAGCTCATCTGGTCCCCCAAATGAGCATCAGGTATGATAATTTGCTACATGTCTAGTTTAGTAGGTACAAGCACAAATTTGAAAGCCATAGACAAACTGTTGAAGGGGCATTGACTTTATAAGAGATCCTTAAGCTTTCTTACTTGACAAAGTTCCTTTATACGTTATCTTTCAGCCATATGTATCTCTCATACAGGTGACATTGCATTTATAATTGGGTCGTATACTAGTCTGATAATTGTCCTGAGGCAGGAGATGGATGGGCTCCAGGCTAAGAAGCCAGAGTTTGTTCCCTGTGTACAGAAACTTGATAATAGCAGAAACTCCATAAATGCAGGGGTTAGGCTCTGTGCAGATAAAAGACTACATAGTCCTCATTCTTGAAGTCAAGGTGACTTCCTGATGGACTACACATGCACAGAAATGCTCCTTGGAGGTCAAAAAAGCGCAGGGTGCTGCCTCATAGTAAATGATGTCAACTACCCATAAGCCTCTTCACTGAAATCCATCTTGGCTAAGAGATGGGTATGCACAGATGTGCAGTTCCTGATATACCAAATATGGACTCAGAACCAGGCAAATGAAAATGATCGGCCAAGGGAAACCCAGAAGTAATGCCCCATAAAAGTAATTCAAATTGCCATTAAGGCTCAACTCATCAACTCTCTCTGAGTCCACCCATGTGTCTATCCACATGTACTGGACTCTTTTCCCTCCTAATAAACACTTTACTTGTTTCACTACTTTCTAGCTTTGTGGAAATTCTTTTCTGTAAAGCCAAAGAGCCAGGGCCTTGTCACTGACCACTGGTCTAGCTGCTAGAGTTTGGTGACCTCTTATCCCTGTGACCTGGCCTCCATTTCTGGCCAGAAGCTGGAGCCCTGCTTCAAGCCACTGCAGGCTGAGGCCACCTGAGATCAGTCCGAAAGATACTTAGTCCCTGAAACTTGTGACTGTTATCTTATTTGGAAGATTTGAGATTGTTCTGGATTACTGACTGGATCCTGAATGCAATCACAAAAGCCCTTATAAGATACAGTCACAGGGAGCCTTGACACAGACAGAGGGGAAGGTGATGTGAAGATGGAGCAGAAGGAGATCTGAAGATTCTACCTTGAAGATTGGTGCGGTACAGCTATGAGCCAAAAAATGCTGGAAGCCACTAGAAGCCAGAAGAGGCAAGGGGCATACTCTCCTTGAATATGGCCTTGATGTCATCTTGATTTCAGACCAGTGGTAATGATTTTGGATTTCTATCCTCCGGAACTAGGAGAGAATTTTTAATTTTTTTTTCTTCTAAGACACCAAGTTTGTGGTAATTTGTTCCAGAGGCCACATGAAACTAATGCAAAGAGTTAACATGACTGCATTTCTTAAATTCAGATAATGAAGGAGAGATTGAACCCGTATCTCATGCCTGATGTCTTTGGAGGTGGCCATGTAATACAAAGCAGGAGCAGGAAATGGTAGTCAGTTTAGTGTATTCTCCTCATCTAGGGTATTTGAGTTTGAATTTCACCTCTTACTAATTTTGTCACTCCTTTTATCTAACTGTCATTTGATGCAACTGAAGAGATTGTTCCATAAACTCTGTTTATTTCCAAAAGTTTTCAATTGTTATTACTGTAATCATGGATTTGGTGGGGATACAGAATAAATCTGGCCTTTCATCTTTCTTTTTTTACCGCTTTAGGAGTGGACTAATGACTTGACCCAGGCTGGGGGCTCGCTAGAACCCCCGTGTTATCTGGAGAGAAGCAATGTCAGTAGGACAGATTTGTGTTATCAGCTCTGGGAAGTTTGCCACAGCATTCTCCATCTCTCTGGCAGAGTTGGGCTGCTGCTGCTAAGTCACTTCAGTCGTGTCCGATTCTGTGTGACCCCATAGACATTGGCCCACCAGGCTCTCCTGCCCCTGGGATTCTCCAGGCAAGAACACTGGAGTGGGTTGCCATTTCCTTCTCCAATGCATGAAAGTGAAAAAGTGAAAGTGAAGTCGCTCATTCGTGTCCAACTCTTAGCGACCCCGTGGACTGCAGCCTACCAGGCTCCTCCATCCATGGGATTTTCCAGGCAAGAGTACTGGAGTGGGATGCCATTGCCTTCTCTACCACCTTCCTATTCCTTTTGGGTCAGAATTTCTCAGTTACTTCTGCTGCCCATTGCACATAATATGTGTGCTTGAAGGCCAAGTTGAAATTATGTACTTTTCCCTTCAGCTAAATTTAGAGAAAGATATGTAAATTAGTTTGAATAACATTTAAAGACATTTACTTCCACATTTAAGTATTTTTC
The DNA here is from genome assembly GCF_032452875.1 of Bos javanicus. NCBI lineage: Eukaryota > Metazoa > Chordata > Mammalia > Artiodactyla > Bovidae > Bos > Bos javanicus. The sequence goes on from NC_083881.1 coordinate 40,502,851, forward strand.
AAAGGTGATTTCTGCCCTCATATTTTCCCTTCCACAAATAATACAAGTTAATTTTGTAACAAGATGGAAAGGTCAATATATTGTTTCTTTTTTGCAGAGGTTTGCTATGCCTTTTGAAGTGTTAAAAAAAAATACAGCAATGTTTATTTTATTGTACCACATTATGTAGATATTTTGTTTAAGAAAAGATAAGCTAGCAGTGCAAAAACTGTTTTACTGTATCACAGTCTTTTCTTTTTTGTCTTCTTTGTTATGATGTTTATGAGGAAAATGAGTATCTAATGAAACCCACGTAGCATAGTGGTAAAGAATCCACTTGCCAATATAGGAGACATGAGAGATGTGGGTTTGATCCCTGGGTTGGGAAGATCCCTGGAGTAGGAAATGGTAACCTGCTCCAGTATTCTTGCCTGGAAAATTTCATGGACAGAGGAGCCTGGTGGGCTACAGTCCATGGGAATGCAATGAGTCAAACACAACTGAGCAACCAAACATGCACACAAAGTGAGTTTTATTTCACAAAAACTCAAGTTGGTTGGAGAGGTGGACAGCCCAGCAAAGTCATCCTAGAACTCAAAGGTTTTGAAATATAGCCTTAGAGCATCTTCAGATTGTCATGGGAAAATGGGGAGGGCATCTTAATTCACTGAGAAGTAATTCTAAGGATTAAGAAATACATTTTGAAGGTCTCTGATTTAGTAGACAGTACACCTACACTTGGGAAGATGAATATGCTATAGTGCAGGCATACTCTGTTTTAAAATAACAAATAGGCAGGGATTTCTAAAATTATTATTATTTTTTTAATTTTATTTTATTTTTAAACTTTACATAATTGTATTAGTTTTGCAAATATCAAAATGAATCCATCACAGGTATATTCTAAAATTATTGAAGTAACTTTTCCAAATCAAATAATATTTTACTACTATGTTTCATTTTAAATAAGTTTTTGATAGTCTTTTTTAAAATTAAAAAATTAGATTATTTCAAGATAAGTTTCTATGGATTTTCAAGTAACTGAGTTGTATAAATCGGTGAACTTCTATTAACTAATGCACGGTTTCCTAAGTTCCAGACCGATTTTTTCCCTCATTGAGTTGCTACATTTAGATCATCTTCTGTATTATTAAACCCTTATTTGGAAGTACTGTTATCTTATGGTATGATTATACTTCATCAAACTTATTTTTTTCAAAAAGAACCTCCTAAAATTTGCTATTAATTGTAACTTGCTATAAGGAGCAATTTTAATGTGAAAGCAAATAAGTGTCTGTAAAGCCCAGCTTTATCATTTAATGAGAATTTTCTAAGGACTTTGAAAATTGCAGCAAATGATAAAATGAATCAATGTTTTTAAAGATGATTATAGAATTTTTAGCATCACAGTATAATATCTGTATATGAGAAATTGACAGGCTTCCCCGACATCACTTTTTGCTGCCATGCGCATCTTGTCTCTTTCCTCTCATCAATATTCTCCTAACGTGAGGAGCAAGATGAGTGACCCAGAGGGAAAGAGGCGACCTGGTGAGCTCTTCAGTCCTTGGAGCACCTGTTATCCAAGGATTTCAAAGCACTTAATCCTATTTGATGGTCCTGTGAGTTAAGAAGTGTTTTACTACTTGGCTGCGAGCTTGTCATAGGTCTCCAGTACATTATTGGAAAATACAACCCCAGGGCTATTTTCCTGACTTCTGGGTCAATGTTCAGGTCAAGAGATGACACTTGAGCCTTGGCTGACAAGAGGATTGGATGCTGATGGTTAACACTACTAGTAATTGATCTTGCTTCTTGTTTACCCATAAGCACAAAATCTGCAAAATTAAATATATCCCCACACTGCATGATCCCTGTGGATGGATAATTATGAGCTTCTCCCAAGGAAATATGAAAAAATATAATGATTTTGCTACAAACAGTTGAAGTCAAAGTAAAGAATAGAATAACTACAAAAGCCTTGTGATAAAATATAATTTGGAGGAACTACATTAAGCATAAACCACTTATGAGCTATTTATAGACTTTGACTTTGTAAAGGAACTTTGCATTTGATGATGTTTATTAGTGAATGGGAATTTATTTCCCTATATTCAATGAGCATTTCTTGGCAGGCAAACTGTGCACAAGCCACAATGAGCTTCAATGGAGTGCTTTCACATTCCCTTCCCACTGAGTTGAAAGCCTTCTTATATTCTCTCAAGTGTGTTTCTTTTCCCATGGAGGATGGCTTTGTTGAAAATTACTTCCTCTTCTCTTGATTATTGAATCAGATATTATATTCATGTCTTCAATGCTTTATAGAATGTTGGTAAAAAATGAAATATAATGAGTGGGATTCTTTATTTTATTTTGAAGGCTACATAGATTCAGCTCTAAAGAATTTAGTGGGATGAAGCCAGGATTGGAAGAGGGATGTTATTTAACTGAATTTCCCCTTTCTCTGTAGTGCTCCCTCCATGTCCCTCCTCTACCATTATGATACTCTTCCTTTACAGAATTTTCTTTATGTGTCAATAACCAGACTCAGTCTTCAGCACCCCCATATCTCTTTTGAATATAACCATTTGCTCCAACCAAAAGAACTCATGTACACTGAACGTAATTTGCTATAATTCTGTCAAACAGTGTCTTATAGTCTAGATTTTAATATTAATCCTTCTTTATTCACCATTAATATTAACTCAGCATGAAGACATAAGAAAGCTTTCCTAAGTGATCAGCACAAAGAAATAGAGGAAAACAATAGAATGGAAAAGGCTAGAGATCTCTTCAAGAAAATGAGAGATACCAAGGGAACATTTCATACAAAGATGGGCTCAATGAAGAACAGAAAAGGTATGTACATAAAAGGCAGAGGATATAAAGAAGTGGTAGTAAGAATACATAGAAGAACTATACAAAAAATATCTTAATGACCAGATAACCATGATGGTGTGAATGCTCACATAGAGCCAGACATTCTGGAGTGCAAAGTCAGGTGGCCCTTAGGAAGCATCACTATGAACAAAACTAGTGGAGTTGATGGAATTCCAGTTGAGCTATTTCAGATGCTAAAAGATGATGCTGTAAAATGCTGCACTCAATATGCCAGCAAATTTGGAAAACTTAACAGTGGCCACGGACTGGAAAAGGTCAGTTTTCATTCCAGTCCCTAAAAAAGACAATGCCAAAGAATGCTCAAACTATCACACAATTCCACTCATCTCACATGTTAGTGAAGTAATGCTCAAAGCTAGGCTTCAGGAGTACATGACCTGAGAACTTCCAGGAATTCAAACTGAAATTAGAAAAGGCAGAGGAACCAGAGATCAAAGTGCCAACATTCGCTGAATCATAGGAAAAGCAAGTGTGTTCCAGAAGAACATCTACTCTTCTTCATTGACTATGCTAAGGCCTTTGACTGTGTGGATGACAACAAACTGTGGAAAATTCTGAAAGAGATGGGAATACCAGACCACCTGACCTGCCTCCTGAGAAACTTGTATGCAGGTAAAGAAACAACATTTAGAACTGGACATGGAACAACACACTAGTTCCAAATTGGGGAAAGAGTACATGAAAGCTTAAATATTGCTTATTTAACTTATATGCAGATCACAACATGCGAAATGCTGGACTGGGTGAAGCAGAAGTTGGAATCAAGATTGCATGGAGAAATATCAATAACTTTGGAAAAGCAGATGACACCACCCTTATGGCAGAAAGCAAAGAGGAACTAAAGAGCCTCTTGATGAAAGTGAAAGAGGAGAGTGAAATAACAGGCTTAAAATTCAATATTCAGAAAACCAAGATGATGACTTCCAGTCCCATCACTTCATGGCAGACAGATGGGGAAACAATGGAAACAGTGACAGATTTTATTTTCTTGGGCTTCAAAATCACTGAGGATGGTGACTGCAGCCATGAAATTAAAAGACACTTGCTCCTTGGAAGAAAAGCTATAACCAACCTAGAGAGCATATTTAAAACAGAGACATTAATTTACCAACCATGATCCATCTAGTCAAAGCTATGGTTTTTCCAATAGTCATGTATGGGTGTGAGAGTTGCACTGTAAAGAAAGCTGAGTGCCAAAGAATGGATGCTTTTGAACTGTGGTGTCAGAGAAGACTCTTGAGAGTCCCTTGGACAGCAAGGAGATCAAACCAGTGAATCCTAAAGGAAACCAGTCCTGAATATTCATTGGAAGGACTGATGCTGAAGCTGAAGCTCCAATACTTTGGCCACCCGATGTGAAGAGCTAACTCATTGGAAATGACCCTGATATTGGGAAATGTTGAAGGCAGGAGGAGAAGGGGATGACAGAGGATGAGATAGTTGGATGGCATAACCAACTCAATGGACATAAGTTTAAGCAAGCTCTGGGAGTTAGTGATGGACAGCGAAGCCTGGCATGCTGCAGTCCATGGAGTTTCAAAGAGTCGGACATGACTGAGCGATTGAACTAAACTGAATATTAACTTGGTCTTAGAATGTTGTCTAGCTACTAAAAAATTCAGAATGAAATTAAAGTACCCAAGATGAATATAAAAATGCATTGCCCTTTTCACACTTCAGTTTTAAATGTCAAAAGATAGAAAAAGTCCTTAACTTTTAATGTACTTCAGCTTTGCTACTCCATAGCTATACTGTATATCATAAAAATATGGACTAAATCTCATCACAGTTATACTCTAATATTTTTGCCTTTTGGGGTTGGCATACCCTAATCATTTCACCTTATCCGTTCAAGAACAGTTGAGTATAGTTGTGTCATAAACTCTGGAGCCAAGGTTTTTCATCTATAAAATGAAGATTGGGTTGCTGTGTTAAATGAGTTAATAAATATAGTGCTTGGTACATAGTAACACTATGTAAGTGTTTTGTTCTGTTGTATTCATTCATTATCAAAGATTTATTGAGCTCTTACTATATGCCATAGTGGTGACTTTGTAATGCTAACAGTATTGGGGGGCCGATAGTAATTCAATAACCAAGTAAATAGAATTTCAATTTGTGATAAACATGTCAAATAAAAATGCAGGAAAGTAAGAAATACAGTTGATGAAAATAAGACTGAAAAATAGGGAAATTTGATTTATTTAGAGGCAATGCTAAGTCTTCAGCGAAAAATAAACATTTGAACTGAGATCTAAAGCAGCAGTGCCCAACTTTTTAGGCATCAGGGACTGGTTTCATGAAAGACAGTTTTCCCATTGCCTGGGGTGGGGGATGGTCTGAGGATGATTTAAGCACATTACACTTATTGTTCACTTTATATCTATTATTTTTGCATCAGCTCCACCTCAGGTCATCAGGCCTTAGATCCCGGAGGTTGAGGATCTCTGATCTAAAGTGTTATAAGAGTTCGTCTGTTCAGGAGTGGGAACAGTGTTCTAGGAAGAGAACTTGCCAAAGTTATAGGAGTTGAAAGTTATTGATGATGAAGATTTGAAGGAATTGAGATGCCACATTTTGGGATGAATTGTTCATGTGGCTTTTCAGATCTCCTAGAGTGATGGCAGAAATTGTTATGAATAAAGAAATTGCAAGCTAAGTGCCAAGATTTCAACAAATGTGATGGCTGGGTGGTGGTGTGTGAAGAGATAGGAGTGGTGAATAGGGTCTTGACAGATGTGATTGTGAGTGTAATATAGTAAAATAGAATGAGCTTCAAAACAACAGAGTTTTATTATACAGCAAAAGGGAATGATTGTCTAGAGATATTGTTATGAACAGTTCATGAAGGAAAAGTAATTTTGTATTCTCTTTTTAAAGAAAGTATGTTTTTCATGGTTTTCACATAATTTATCTTTAAAATATATTCTTTTGATTTTCACATAATTAAAAGTGGAATGTCAGTTTTGGCTTAGGGCCTATAATGTCCTTTCAAAACTTGCCTGCTTTTGGAAATTTCAGTATTATCTCAAGAGCTTTGTTTTTTGCATAAACATATGCATATGTACACACACAGACACATCTTTTTTTTTTCCTGTGGAAAGAAATGTAGAAATTGTAGGTAGAAACACCATCATATAACTTATCAAGTGATACCAGATATTTGATAGTATATTGATAGAGTGTAAGCATTTAAAGATTATGAAAATATGTTAAACTATGTTTCCTAGAATATTTAAAAATGCAGAAGAAGGATATACTGAACTAAGTGTGTGTTACAGTAGTTTCATATAACTTTATCCATGCTTAAACATTAGAAAGGTGATTTAATCACCCATAAGAAATTACCAGCTTCTCTGTTCGTGAAGCATGACATTTCAATTGCACAGCCAATGAAAGAATTACATGAAGAGACTGAAATGATTTACTGTATGGAAAGCATCAAGACCAAGGTTACCATGGTGAGCTACCTTTCCACACACCCAAGGTCAAGTGAGAGTGACCCATCACTCGGCAACCTTCAGTTGTAACCCAGTATGCAATTGCTCTTACAACTGTGAGTTGGTTTCCTTCTTAAATAGTAAAGATGACAGTACTGGGCCTGTTACCATTATTTACCTATGTTAAATCTGAATTTGCAATCTACAAACTGATATTGTTAAGATTACTATTAGAAGGACATTGGCATTTTTGGGGGCTTTGTCAAATGCAACTGTGTACCGTAATCTTTTCCTGAAAATATGAGTAGGTTACAAATGTTTGCACATCTTAAATGTAACTTGAAAGACACTCTAGTTGTATTGTAGTTTTTAATGTTTAACTAGACTCATCTTGATTGTAAACCCTATGCCTACTCCATTGGAAAGGAGAGCAAGAAAGAGTATAAATAGTGTATACATATTACAAAATATTGTTATGTATAATTAACACTTTAAAATATGCCCCCAATTCTGGGAAGTTCATATATTGCTTTTTTTCAGATATGTTTTGTTGATGCATAAAAAGAAGACTGTACTAATAAATGTCTCTTGAATTACACATGGTGTAAGAAAATGAAAGCCTTTGGGTTATGAATCTTAGATATAAAGAGGCAATCATCAAATATTTAAGATGAAAATGCAGTAACACATGCTTGCTGTCATGTGCAAGTTGGGTGAATGTTATGACAAGGTTTTTAAAACATTCATAGTTGGAGTATTTTTATGAAAATATTCATTAATTCAAACAGACATTCATATCTGGCAACCTGCATTTTAATCGTGATTTCTGGCTGCATGAGAAAATCGGGAAAGCCATGAAAGAATGGGTGAAATATATAGCAATCTTGTTTAAATTATACATTATAAGGCATACATATCTGTATGTTGTCATATTATGCATTAAATTTAACACATAAATCAGAGTGTTATAATTCTATGTCGCCAAAAGGCACAAAATATGACAAACAAGAATAGGCATGTAGATATTATCATATTCAATAATTCAATGAGCATTTGTTTTATGTAAATTAACTTTCTGTTAATAAAAATTATACTCATTTATTACATCACTTCCCTATGACAATTAAAAAATGTCTTTTTTTGTCTAGAAAATCATTACAAAATGTGAATAATGCATTTGTTTAATATCTATATAAACAAGATCTTACCATCAGGGTAGTGTGGAAATGAAAGCATTATTGATTTCTGTAATAATTTTATAATATTGCTATACTGCAATACTGAAGCTACTAATCTCATTTCTGTGGAGAACTCCATGCATTTAAAGCAGTTTTTAAACTTTTGAAAGTAAATAATCTTAGTTTTTGTAAGACCTGTTAATGTACAATTTGTTGAAAATATACTTTTGGAAGTAAACAGAATGTACTTGTGAACAAACTTAGCACAACAGTTGAGTTCCTCTTTTCAGTTTGTATTCTCATACAATTTAAAATAGCACTGAAACTCTTAATTCCTGTATGTAACTTTCCCCAAATCAGTGCGAGTCACATGGGGCAGAAAGGATTTAATAAACTGCCAAATGGCTGACATCAGTAAGCCATAAGATATCACTTTAAATGATAACAAATTATAATATCACAAAAAGGTCACTGCTCATAATGACGTAGCCATCTTTAAAGGAAGGTATATTTCTTGTCACTTTTGCTACATCATCATATTTTAATGGCTTATTTACATCATACTACTATACGCATGCAACTTTATCATCTGGAGCAAGCTACAATTTCTGCTTGAGCCTTGTATGTATTCATTTTAAAAAGTAGGCATGTCTTTTAGAAACTTAAAGCTTTAGAATATTGTTCTGGAAGGATATGCTATAAACTTTTCAACCTAGTTTTAAAAAGCTAGAATTTACCCTTCAAAGATATCTGATAAAGTTTATTTACAGAAAAATGAAGGAAATTCTATATAATTCTACATAAACTTTAGCTAGCAAGCTCTTAAGTAAAGAGCATTTAATATGCACTAATTAGAAATATGTGTTCTATGTTAGCAGTGGGAATTCCATAAAACTATTAGGTTGAACCACATGGGATTCCTAACATTTGAAATATTTTTGATTCAAAGAATGGTAGTTTCATATGGTCCAACCTAACAGGCAATCTGTGCTCAATATCAGGGCTTCACTGATGGCTCGGTGGTAAAGAATCCACCTGCCAATGCAGGAGACTCTGGTTTAATCCCTGGGTTGGGAAGATCCCTTGGAAAAGGAAATGGCAACCCATTTCAGAATTCTTGCCCGGGAAATCCCATAGACAGAGGAGCCTGGCGGGCTACCGTCCATAGAGTTGCAAAAGAATCAGACACGACTTAGTGACTAAACAATAGCAAGCGCTCATTATCACATAAAATTCTTTACTGAATACACTCTACCTTTTACACATGAATAAATGTGCTAATAGATGGTTTGTGCAACTAACTAGTTCTTAAGAAAGAAACTTCATGGTGTACTAGAAAGAGAACTCAACTAGGAATTTATATTCTAGCTATGCCTCTACCACTTACTCGGCCACATAATTTCTCTTGAGTTTGGTTTTCTTATTCATGTTATGGAGATGCCATATAGACTGCTACAGGTCATAAGGAATAGAAACATAGCCAAGATAGTTCAAACATAGGAGCTATAAGGGGCTGCTTAACCTCAGAGAAAAAGAAGTCTGGAAAAGTCTCACAGTTGCTTAAAAAATCCAAGAACATCATTAAAATATTAAATCTTTTGGTCTTTCATTTAATCTCTGAGAGTTTTGGACTCAGGATCCCCTGCTCCTAGTTGCCAGGTGGTTATAGCAGCATGATTTCTTTGCACAGCAATGTCCAAAGGGAATATATCTATACATTTTGTGACTTTTTATAAGCACAAAGAATCTTTTCTAGAAGACTCTGCCTGCTGCTGCTGCTGCTAAGTCGCTTCAACTCTGTGTGACCCCATAGATGGCAACCCACCGGGCTCCCCCATCCCTGGGATTCTCCAGGCAAGAACACTGGAGTGGGTTGCCATTTCCTTCTCCAATGCATGAAAGTGAAAAGTGAAAGTGAAGTCGTGTCCGACCCTTAGTGACTCCATGGACCGCAGCCTACCAGGCTCCTCAGTCCACGGGATTTTCCAGGCAAGAGTACTGGAGCGGGCTGCCATTGCCTTCTCCGAGAAGACTCTGCCTACATCATCTCAAATCTTATTGTCCAGAATTGTGTTTTGTGCCTATCTCTAAACCAAACACAGGAGGAAAATAACATCTTTGTTTCGTAATAATTAAAGGGCTACTTCTTTGAGTTCATAGATGCAAAGATGATAATTCCTATAAACACATATAGGAAAAATTGAAAATTAAAGAAGTTAAATTTAAATATTCTTCCACAATCTGTGACAGAGTATGGATAAAATTGGATATATAAAGGTTAAATGATAAAGAAATAATTTATGTGTAAATATGTATGATAGATAAATGCAGTTATTTAAAAATACAATTATTAATTATGTTGAATAAAGAGCTGCATAATTTGTACATGATGATATGAGAATGTGGGAAAACTTTAATGAGTAAGATATTTAGGAGAATAGAAAGATTTCAAGAACATTCAACTAAGTGGTGAATTTTCTGCAATTTTAAGAACTTTTTAAAAAGTTCTTTGATAAAACTTGAGTTAAATAAATGCCTAATAGTAAACTTAAAACTCACTGGATTTACTGAATTTTGCTTTAAGAAACTAATCTCTATGGAAGTCCAAATGACAACTACCCTCAAGAAGATACTATGAAAATACAACTGAACTTTTGATATTTATTTCCAATGGATTTAGAGAAAAGATTCTGTGAACTCTGTGGAAATGTTCTTCTGAATTATATTAAAAAAAACCTGAAATATAAATATATAAAATATTTAGGAATAGCATATTTAATATTTTAGGTTGTACCAGGGCAAATGAAAAGCATGAGAAACAAAAATAATAAAATTGCATTAGCATTATGATTAAAGTTACAGCTTTATATATATTTGCTTTAGAAAATGGAATGAGAGATCAGCCAAAATGGCAAAGTAAAGAGTGCCTTGAGCTCACCTCCTCTCAAAGTCGCTTAAGTAAAATTGTGCAGTAGTGTCTGACTCTTTGCGACCTCATGGACAGTAGCCAACCAGGTCCTCCGTCCAAGGGATTTTCCAGGCAAGAATACTGGAGTGGGTTGCCATTTCCTTCTCCAGGGGATCTTCCTGACCCAGGGATCGAATCCCAGTCTCCCGCATTGTAGGCAGACGCTTTCTCGTTTGAGCCACCAGGGAAGTTGCTTAGTCATGTCCGAATCTTTGCGATCCCGTGGACGATAAAATTCATGGAATTTTCCAGGCCAGAATACTGGAGTGGGTATCTGTTTCCTTCTCCAGGGAATCTTCCCAACCCAAGGATCAAACCCAGGTCTCTCACATTGCAGGTGGATTTTTTACCTGCTGAGCCATCAGTGAAGCCCAGAGACATAAAGAAGGAACCAAAATGAAATGTAGAAGGGGTGGACTCAGAATATATTCAAATTCCATACCCCGATGGGGGAGACCAACAAACTAGAGAATACTTATATTTCAGGGGTTCCCCACAAGAGTGAGAGTTCTTGACACTGAGCAGGGCCCTGCGGAACTCTTGAGCATGGAGGCCTTTTTGTCCCCCATTTCTTATAGGCAAGACTCCAGCCTTATGACCTTCTCTCAGTTCCAAATGGCAGAACAGTTGATAATTAAAGGAGGAATGGCAAGGAAATCTTGTGGCAAGAATCTTGGGACCAGAGATCATTAAGATTAGTAGATGGATCACCTAAGACCCTGTGAAAAGTGAGAGTGAAAGCTCAGTCACGTCCGACTCTTTGTAACCCCATGGACTGTAACCTACCAGGCTCCTCCATCCATGGGATTTTCCGGGCAAGAATACTGGAGTGGGTTGCCATATCCTTCTCCAGGAGATCTTTCCCACCCAGGGAACAAACTTGGGTCCCCCGCATTGTAGACAGATGCTTTACCGTCTGAGCCACCAGGAAAGTCTTAAAAGTGTTGGTCGCTCAGTCTTGTCTGACCCTTTGAAACACCTTGGACTGTAGCCCACCAGTATCCTCTGTCCATGGGATTCTCCAGGCCAGAATACTGGAGTGGGTTGCCAGTCACTTCTCCAGGGGATCTTCCCAACCCAGGGATCGAACTGAGGTCTCCTGCATTGCTGCTGCTGCTAAGTCGCTTCAGTCGTGTCCGACTCTGTGCAACACCATAGATGGAAGCCCACCAGGCTCCCCCGTCCCTGGGATTCTCCAGGCAAGAACACTGGAGGGGGTTGCCATTTCCTTCTCCAATGCATGAAAGTGAAAAGTGAAAGTGAAGTCTCTCAGTCGTGTCCGACTCTTAGCGACCCCATGGACTACAGTCTATGAGGCTCCTCCATCCATGGGATTTTCCAGGCAAGAGTACTGGAGTGGGGTGCCATTGCCGGCATATTCTTTACCAGCTGAGCCACCAGGAACCTTGGACACACTCTAATTTTATCAGCAACTCCACCCATTTGAAACTTTGCTGAAGGAATAATACAAAACTATTATTGCCTTGATCAGTATGTACCTAACAGAAGCAGATTTAAGAAGAGGTGGCAAGAATACACAGAAGAGATCTTAATGACCCAGATAACCACAATGGTGTGATCACTAACCTAGAACCCAGCATCCTGGAATGTGAAGTCAAGTGGGCCTTAGGAAGCATCATTATGAACAAAGCTAGTGGAGGTGATGGAATTCCAGCTGAGATGTTTCAAATCCTAAAAGATGAGTGAAAGTGCTGCACTCAAATATGCCAGCAAATTTGGAAAACTCAGCAGTGGCACAGGACTGGAAAAAGCCAGTTTTCATTCCAATCCCAAAGAAGGACAATGCCAAAGAATACTCAAACTACCCACAATTCACTCATTTCACATGATAGCAAGGTCATGCTTGAAATCCTCCAAGTTAGGCTTCAACAGTAAATGAACGAAGAACTTCCAGATGCACGAGCTGAATTTAGAAAAGGCAGAGGAACCAGAGACCAAATTTCCAACATCCATTGGATCATAGAAAAAGCAAGAGAATTCCAGAAAAACCTCTACTTCTGCCTCAGTGACTGTACTGAAGCATTTGTGTGGATCACAACAAACTGTGGATAATTCTTAAAGAGATGGGAATACCAGGCCACTTACCCGTCTTTTGAGAAACCTGTATGTAGGTCAAGAAGCAACACTTAGAACAGGACATGGGACAACAGGCTAGTTCCAAATTGGGAAATGAGTATGTCAAGGCTATATATTGTCATCCTGCTTATTGAACTTGTATGCAGAGGACATCTTAAAAATGCAAGGATGGATGAAACAAAAGCTGAAATCAAGGTTGTTGGGAGAAATGGCAATAACCTCAGATATGCATGATCTGAGCACTCATGTCAGAAAGTGAAGAGGAATAAAAGAGCCTCTTGATGAAAACTCAATATTAAAAAAACCAAGATCATGTCTTCCGGTCCCACCACTTCATGGCAAATAGACGGGGAACAATGTAAACAGTGACAGACTTTATTTTTCTGGGCTCCAAAATCACTGAGGATAGTGACTGCAGCCATGAAATTAAAAGATGCTTACTCCTTGGAAGAAAAGCTATGACAAACCTAGACAGCATATTAAAAAACAGAGATGTTACATATTAAAAAGAAGAGACATAAAGTTCCATATAGTCAAAGCTATGGTTTTTCCAGTAGTCATGTATGGATGTGAGATTTGGACCATTAAGTAAGCTTAGCATCAAAGAATTGATTTTTTTGAACTGTGCTGTTGGAGAAGACTCTTGAGAGTCCCTTGGTCTGCAAGGAGATTAAACCATTGAATCCTAAAGGAAATCAGCCCTGAATATTCATTGGAAGGACTGATGCTGAAGCCGAAGCTCCAATACTCTGGCCACCTGATGTGAAGAGCAAATTCTTTAGAAAATACTCAGATGCTAGGAAGGATAGAGGGCAGTAGGAGAAGGGGATAACAGAGGATGAGATGGTTGGATGGCATCACCAACTTAATGGACGTGAATGTGAACAAGCTGTGAGAGATGGTGAAGGACAGGCAAGCCTGGAGTGCTGCAGTCCATGCTGTCACAAGAGTAGAACGTGATTGATAGACTGAACAACGACAACAACTGCCTTGATCCTTACTATAAACTCCTGCCTGAGGATATAATCTTTCCCTACTCACCAGGGAGGGAGGCACAGTGCTTGAGGTGCTATCCTCCTGTGTTCCCCCTTTGCCTTGGCAAAACAATAAAGCCACTCTTTCTTTCTCCTCCATCACTCTGTCTCTGTATTTCTGTTTGGCATTGGTGCACAGAGAGCCATGATTTTGGCAAGATTCTAAGTCAGCCTCCCCAGCACAAGGGTCTTATACCAAATGAGGCCCTAGATTTAACTTTGAAGACCGGTAGGACTTAATTTGGGGTGTCACAAAGGACTGTGAGAAACAGAGACATCACTCATAAAGGGTGCACACAAAATTTCGTGTGCATGGGGACCATGGCGAAAGAAGCAATTTGATAGGAGCCTGGGCCTGACCTAACTGCTGGTCTTGGAGAGTGTCCTGGAGAGGCAAGCAGCAGCTGTGACTCACCCTGGGACATAGACCCTGGCAGCAGTCATACCTGGGAGCTCATTCTATGGTGTGGAAGCCAGTGCTGGTGAGTACCATATGGGACCCTTCCTCATTAGCTCATTAGCTTCAAGAACTGTTGCTGGGACGTCTCAGGCCAAACAAGTAATTGGGTGGGACATATCCCCACCCATCAGCTGACCGGCTATCTATAAGGATTTCCTGAGTGAGTGCTAATCATTTCAGTCATGTCCAACTCTTTGTGACACTATGTACTGTAGCCCGCTGGACTCCTCTGTCCTTGGGATTCTCCAGGCAAAAATACTGGAGTGGGTTGCCATTTCCTCCTCCAGGGATCCTCCCAACTCAGGGATTGAACCTGTGTCTCTTATGTCTTCTTCACTGGCAGGTGAGTTCTTTACCATTAGCGCCACCCACTTTCTGAGCCCACAGCTACTCTAGACATACCTATCTACATGGCTTTCCCACTAGAGGGCCAAGACACACCAGTGGGCAAGGATCAGCTTTTCCCTCCAGGAAGCCTGGAGTAGCCTGTAGACCAGCCTCACCCACTAGGGGACAGACACCAGATGCAAGAAAAAGAATACTGCAGTCTGTGGATCCAACTTGCACAGAGCAGGCCAGACCCTACTCTGGGGACCAGCTGGTCCCCAGCACTGCCCACTAGCAGCTTTGGGACAACCTGGGTCCCATATGCAATGGTGTCAGGAACTGGTCCCCCTCCAACCTGCAACCTGATACCAGCTCTTGGATCCCTGAATCCTGCAGCCAGACTCCAGGATTTGGCTCTGCCTGCCAGTAGTCTTGCCTGGAAAATCCCATGGATGGAGGAGCCTGGTGGGCTACAGTCGATGGGGTCAGGAAGAGTCAGACACTACTGAGTGACTTCACTTTCACTTTTCACTTTCATGCATTGGAGAAGGAAATGGCAACCCACTCCAGTGTTCTTGCCTGGAGAATCCTAGGGACGGGGAAGCCTGGTGGGCTGCCGTCTATGGGGTCGCGCAGAGTCAGACATGACTGAAATGACTTAGCAGCATCAGGAGCAGCCAGTAGTCTGGCATGAACTCTAGGATCTGGCTTTACCCACCCAGTGGGGTGGCAACAGTTTCAGAGTCTTTTGGACCCTGACTCTGGCCACCAGCGAGTTAGCTCTAGCCCCAGAGCCCCCTAAGATTCTACAGTCAGCCACCTTATGACCAGGCCCTGCTAACCAGCAGTCAAAAGGATCCACATAAGGCAGGGCCCGGCAAACCCCAGGGCAAAGAGCCAACTGAACAGTCAGCCCATCACAAGAAAAGTACCCCTGCAACCCTCCTTGGGGGAACCCTTAGAGCATATCGCTTGGGTGATGAGAAAGGAGTACACTTCTAGGATGTATAGGATTTCTTCTACAAAGGGTCACTTCTCCAAGGTGAAGTAAAAATACAAATACTAACAGACAAAATGAGGCAGTAGACTGATATGTTCCAGAAAGAAGAGCAAAGTAAAACCCAGAAGATGAACTAGGTGAAATCTACCCAAAAAAGAGTTCAGATTAATGATTGTAAAGCTGATGAAAGAACTAAAGAGGAGAATGAATGTGCAGAGTGAGAAGTTTTTTTTTTTTTAAACAAAAGGTTAGGAAATATAAAGGACAACCAAACAGAGATGAGGAATACAATAACTGAAATGGAAAATACACTAGAATGAATCAGTAGTAGACTAAACAATATAGAGAAACAGATCAGTAAACTGGAAGATAGAGTAGTGAAAATCAATGCCACTGAACAGAAAAAAGAAAAAAAAAAGTATGAAAAGAAATGAGGACAGTTTAAGAGACCTCTGGGACAACATCAAGTGCACTAATATTTATGTTACAGTGGTAGCAGAAGAAGAGAGAGAGAGAAAAGGGCTGAGAACACCTTTGAAAATATAGTAGCTGAAAATGTCCCTGACCTGGAAAAGGAGTCACTTCAGTCCAGGAAATACAGAATCCCATACAAGATGGACACAAAGAGCAACACCTGAAGATACATTGTAATTAAAATGACAAAAATTAAAGATAGAGAATATTGAAAGCAACAAGAGAAAAGCAACAAATGACAAACAAGGGAACTCCCATAAGTCTATCAGCTGATCTTTTCAGCGGACTCTATAGTCAGAAGGGAGTGGCACCATATATTTAAAGTGATTAAAGGGAAAATCCTACAACCACAAATACTCTACCCAACAAGATTTTCCTTCAGATTTGATGGAGATATAAAAAGCTTTACAGATAAGCAAAAGCTAAGAGTTCAACATTACTAAACCAGCTTTACAACAAATGTTAAAGGAACTTCTTTAGATGAAGAAAAAAGTCACAACTAGAAACAAGGAAATTGCAAAAGGAAAAGGCTCACCAGTAAAGGTAAACAGACAGTGAAGATAGCAAATTATTCACACACAAAGCTAGTGAGGTTAAGAGGCAAAAGTAATAAAAGCCAGCTTTATCTACAACAATCAATTAAGGGAAACACAAGACAATTGGATGTAAAATAAGATATCAAAAATGGAATACATTTATTTTTAAGAGTTTATTTCATAAGCAACTGGCAACTTTCGGGTGTTGATATTTGAAATACAGAAGGTAGGAAAATAAAATGAGCTAAACAGTAAGTTTAGGGTTAGTCATTAGTTGCTTCTTTTATGCAATAACTGAAAGAGAAGCTCAACAGTCACATAGCATATAATTAAAGTAACTTATGTCAGCACATTCCTGTATAAGACATGGTTGGAGAACTTCAATAACAATTGAACTGGTAAAAACATTTTTTAGATTTATGTTCTGGCTTTATTGGCATATGGAGACTGGAGGCAAGAGGAGAAGGGGACGACAGAGGATGAGATGGCTGGATGGCATCACTGACTCGATGGATGTGAGTCTGAGTGAAGTCCGGGAGTTGGTGATGGACAGGGAGGCCTGGCGTGCTGCGCTTCATGGGGTAGCAAAGAGTTGGACATGACTGAGCGACTGATCTGATCTGATACTTTCTTTATATCAAAATCTTTTATTTTGTAAATAACATACTAAAATTTTTTAATTATTTGGTGTCACCTTGTTTAAGAATAAATATTAGTTATCCGTCTTAAAAGAGAGGAGAGTATGCACAAATCTAATTGATATAACCCACTAGTCATTTGAATCTGGTGTTATATAAATAAATGAATGAATGAAATGTCATTGCTTTATCCACTCATCCTACAAACCTATATTGACTGCACACTTTGAGTGAATCATCTGACAAGGTATCAGATGAATACATAAATAAATAAAGATGCTAAATAAAATAGATTAAAAATACTCATATAAGGCAGTAAATGGAGTAAATGATGTAGAATGAAACAATGAATCTTAATACCACCCATGGGCAGATTTCACCTGTAAAGAACTTTCAAGCATCTAGAATAAAATAAGTAAAACTGATTATCATGTGATCTACATTTTGGTGTAAAATTATAAATTGTTTATTTTAATCTGTGATTATATTCCTTCTACATTTTTGGAGTTAAAATATCCCATATTAAATAAAATGATGACTTTTAAAATTATTCTTACCCGACAGACTTAAATATTGGATATGCATGATTCTGACATTATTTTAATGACATATTGCGCTATGAAATTTGAGTGTTGGAACAATTGATACAGATCAAGAACTAGGGGACTGAGTTTAGGAAATTTGGTTTGAATGATGTAATGAAATTTCCCTGTTCAAGAGTAACTAGGAAATTTCCTGTTTTTTATATCCTTCCCTCCTTTTCACATACTTAATTCTGGGAATAGTTTATTCTTCCATAAAATGCAGGCAAGAGATGTCCATGTATGCTTGTACGTAAGTTTTAGGGGTAGAGCAGGGTAGGGCTAAAGAGGGAATTGGCAATTAAATGTCTGGATCATGAAATGTTACTCTGCATGCAACATAAATAGAAAGAGCTGATATGATAATAATTGAGCATGTATTCTCAACATATTGGGAATTAAATTTTCATAGAAAATATAAATATATATTTTATCGCTGTAATTGTATTGAATTGAGCATACATTAAAAAATCAAGATGGTTTTTTTTAAAAGGGAAACATGCTTAGTAAGAATGCTGATTATGCCACAAAACATAAGTACAACAAGTCCATTCTTCTTAAAAACTTGAATATTTGGCTTTCTTAATTGGTTAGTCTATCACATATATGTATATATATTTTTTCAATGTTAAGGGGAATATTTTTGCTGTTATTCAGACAGTTCCCTTCTGAATATGTCTCTTTGAGGCTACACATATAAACAGTATCGAACTGGACAAAGGAAACGGACATAATAATCATAAAATTATTTACAAATAAATAATAAAGGTAATGACATCATTAATCACTATAAATTTGGCAACAACTTATTTGGTTTTGCACACAAAGAAATAGATATTAAGCAGCTCATACTATGTCACATGGATAGACTATGGGTACTGAGTGACTTTAGAAAAAATAAATCATGTGGTCTAAGTCTTCTTTAGAAAAAAATATAGTCTGTGCTTGGAAATCTCTAAGATTCATTTTGAGGTTGCAAATGTTTTACTTCTTAATTTTGGCTTAAAAAAGATTTCTTTCTAATTCTCTTTGAAGATATGACCTTTTACTCACAATGCAAGAAAGTTAATTAAGCTCACATCTTACATGCTAATTTGAATTTCCAATTGCAATTTATTGCATCTGAGGTAGAAGGGATACAAATGGTCAATGAGTTTGATCAAATATCTGGATTATTTATAGAATACAGTCAAGGGAAATAATATTTCATAGCCTGTGGAGTGGT